>NC_060170.1:1478370-1520870 GCF_021292245.1 Micropterus dolomieu | reverse complement strand
TAAAATCAGAGTAGATAAAAATTCAGGAAGTTCTGATAAAAATCCTCCAGGCGGTTTGGGGGGCGATAAATTATAACAAATATGATAGGTTGCAGCCCTCCAACTTTAAGAGTGAGAACTTCAAAGGAGTTAAATTCATCACAGCGTACTTGATGACATTTAACATTTTTCCTATACACGCTCACTAGCCCACCACCACGACCACGACCACTGACCCTCGGTTGACTAAAACAATCATATTGAAGCGGACACAGTTCAACTAGCTGGCTATAGTCATTCATTTGCAACCATGATTCAGTTAAAAACATAAAATCTAGATTTGCAGACAAGATAAATTCATTTAAGATCTCACATTGAAGAGAGCCATTTTAAATGTGTTTGTTCTAGGTGCTGGAGTTGGTGCAGTTGTCCTAATCCTTATAAGATTACTATGATTTCTGTGTGGGATGTGCACATTTCGGTTTAGTGGTCTATGTGTGATGATGACAGGAATAGAAGTCTTTGGAACAGTACTGGGAGCAGATGGCTTTACATGCCAGCAGGTGGAGACAGTTGTTTGTGGCAGTGAGGCAGAGTTCTGTTCAGTAACCGGCGGTGTGTCCAGGTGTGCTGCATGAATGATTAGTCATTCATGTAAGTCCTGCGGGGAGGACCGCACCAAGTGCTGTATGTGAGCAGCTAACATTTCTGAGCCCTGTTTATTTGAGTGAAGTCCGTCTGTCTTAAAAAGAGACATTCTTTGCCAGAAAATATTAAAATTATAACATAACACACACCGTGTGCCCAGCAAGCGGACTGGAGCTAGTTGTGGAGGCCAAGAAGTCTACTGAGAGAATGGGACCAGAGATAAAAATGGACTTTCTACACTGCTTTAAAAAGTTAAAAAGACGGTTAAAATTTGATGGACATGGACTATCACTCTTGTGATGGAGGACGGGAGCGATGGCATTAGGTCCTGGAGTTTTTTTAAAATGGCAGCTGTGGTGGCACCGGGGAAGCAGTGAGTGGTAGCATTAAAGAAACTGATGTTTCTGGTTATGGATGTGGTATACAATATATGTGCATTTGATTCATAACAGTTCAAAATAGCACTGTAGCAGCAGGACAGAGGGTCAATGACCTTTTACGGGGAGAGCAGTGATTGGTGGTTATGTAGGGACTGAACCCTTCTATAGAATTTGACCTCTAACCCCTTGTTTTGTTACCTCAGAATAGTACTGTACCCTTCTATGGGTTGGAGCTTTATTTTGCAGACTCAAACCCTTCTATGGTACCTAACAGATACCTAAACACATCCTATATAAGCTATGTTTGATGTACAGAGAGACAGAGTGGCCACCGGGCTGGGTCACTCTCCAAGCTGCTGCAGAGCTTGTAATTGATGCTGAACTCCTTGATTTAATAAACTTTTATGATCAAGAACAGTGTCAAGCGGATTTCTTCTCAACACATCATCGCAGCATTATTGTTCGGACACCACATGGAGTCACCAATTATTAGTGTTGTTGGGGAGAAAAGGGGATGAGGAGATGCCGGTTGTGGGTTTCCAGAGCACGACTGAGCAGAATCTGCTTCAACACTGCGTGCGGACTGAGGATGGAGTGTGTGAGTTGCCGAGTGTTGGGTTGGGGTAGCAGTAATACCCTGAGTGAAGGGCTACCCGACGGTGCAGGGTTGAGAAGGCCTCCGGAGTGTCTGAGAACAGCGTCCTTCAGGATCCTACGTCGGGAAGCGGAGGCAGACCACCGATCACCATTTGCCACCAGTGCAGGAGATGTAGCTGGTGGAGGAGATGCAACAGTGTCGGCAGGCACTATCCGCCAAAAGGGATCCTTATCAGGAAGACTCGAAGCCGCAGGTGACTCCGCTGGATGGACCGGAGTGTCGTTAGACAGGGCTGCATAGCGGTTGGAGAGGCCGATGTGCGGAGGAGAGGCAGCCCCGTCTGAGCCTCTCTTGCAGCCACGGACCACCACTTCAGCCCAGGTTGACTGATGCTTCGGAGTCGTGCAGGAGGAAAGCCTTGGAAGGGTAGAGGGGTCCCATAGCACGGTGTCCTGGATGTTAGCAGTTACGCTAAGAGAAACAATCTGTTTGGCTTGTACTGAAGCCACATCCATAAAGTCAGTCAGCAGGGAATCTTTCTCTTTGAGTTCCTCTGAAAGTCGTCGGATGTCTTCCATAAGGTCAGCAATCTTTTTGTTCGCTTTCTTAAGGTGTATGCAGTCCTCATGGGACAGAGTTATCTCAGCTAGCATAACGTTTGTCGCCGGAGCTTTGTTGTGATCAGTAGCGTTGATAGCGGTTTTACGGTCATCTAGCTTAAAATCCATGTCAGATGACTAAAATCCTTAACCCACATAAAACTTAAGTTAAAAACTTAAGTTAAATAAAAGGATATAAATCCATAAAAGTGTGGATTAAAACTGAATAAGAGTCAGGTTTAAGACGGAGCTTCCGGCAAGTAGCAACAGACGCCAGCGCATGCGCATTGTTCAGGATTGACAAGGGAAACAAGTTACTTCACTCTGTGATTATGGTATTCCTGAAGAGCAGGGTTGTTGATTGATGTAATTAGATGATTACATGAAGCAAATTGCAATTACAAGCAATACTGTAGAGTCCAGCATCAGTAACATGCACACACGCTGTTAAGATAGTGAAATATAGATAACCTAAATCTGTGAAAAGCTGAGATGTATCTCAAGGAAAGAGGGAGATAGTTCCAATCGCAAGTAGCTTAATAATGAAAAGCTTTACGTCTAGCAGCTGAGAAGATTCTTGGTACAGTAAAGACAAGATATTGAATATCTCTAAGTGGATACATAGAACTACAAGGAACCAAGAGTTCTTTCAGATATGGAGGACAATCGAAAGGACACCTCTGAACAAATCTACACAGAGAGTTTCAAGACCACATTAAGTGGCTTAAGAACAGTGTCACTACTGTTCATGTAGATGATATCAGCATAGTCAATAATGGATAATATCAGCTGAGAGATTAACCTTTTCCTGACTTCAAATGTAAAACAATCAACAGAACTATAGAGTGAACTGACAAAGCCATATGTTCTTTTTGTGATGTAATCAATGCGAGGTTTAAAGGTAAGCTCACAATCAGTTCACAGTCCAAGGCATTTAAATGTTTCCAATTTCACCATGGAGGACCCATCTTAAAAAATAGATATGCAAATTAAGAGCACAAGGTTGTCTGTGCCTCGTCCCAAACAACATACAACAGGACTTTTTCTTTTTTTTTTTTTACCCATCCTGCCCGGCAGTCTGGTATGAGTATGAGGAGCTGGATACCATATTGTGCCAGACAGATTTTACTTTAAGAAGAGAGTATTAATATACTCATTTGTATGTATTGTTATTTTTTCAAAGACAGACATGGGGATAGGGAATAGAAACACCACATAAACAGATAGCAAAGGGACAAGAGAACAGGGATGGGATGGATACCTGCAAGAGAACAGGGATGGGGGGTGGGGACAACAAACCCATGCCATGTTCTTATAACATTCTTAAATATTTTCTAAGTAAGAATGTTTAACAATCAGTATTATCCTGGAAGTATTTAGTTAAGTTCTTTCATCTGCTATGAAATGTATTAACTGTTAACAATTCTATTTGTTACGGATGACTACCAATAATTGTCCTTGCCTTTTTATCAAATGCTTAGAAATTACAAACTGTAAGACACAGAAATCAGAGGTCACCTAAAAGCCCTCCTCCTGGAGACCAGCCCCAGGTAACAAACACAGAGCCTTGAGCTCTCACGCTCTCTCTTACGCTCACGATGAGCTCACGGCTCATCGGGCCTTCTCTTCAAGCAACAGCAACACGTATGACTTTGGCATGGCAAATTGTCCGTGAAATGTTCTGTCTTCCAGCAACATACTTAGCCATATTCACGAGGTTCCACGTACCCTTGGTAATGGACTCCAGGATAACGCCATCGACCATCGGTATGGTATTGAAATTGCATTTAATAGTGTTCCCACAGAATCCCTCTTTATCTGACCACTGTTTGATAACGTTTGTATTGCTGAACTACACGCCATTGGGCAAAATTTTTTATACGAGATGTCTGTCTGATTTAGTGCTGTAGCTAAATTTAAGGATGCGATTCCATCAGCTCTAAATTCATTATCAAGTCACAAAGTAACAGAGGACTCTATGATAATTTTAATCTGGCAAGATAGTCTTAAAGCTTATAGGAAGGCCCTCCGTAATGTTAGAGCAGCGTACTACTCGTCATTAATAGGGGAAAATAGGAACAATCCCAGGTTTCTTTTCACCACTGTAGCCAGGCTGAAAGAGAGCCACATCTCTATTGAGCCATGTATTCCCATAGCTCTCAGTAGTTAAGACTGCATGAGCTTCTTTTAATGATAAAATTCTAACTATTAGAAACAAAATTCACCAAGACCTGCCCTCAACTAGCACAGTTATCTCTAAACTCAGGAACCTTTAGAAACAGCTGTAAAACCAGATATATGTTTAGACTGCTTTGCTTCCCTCAATCTTTACCAACTAACTTCAATAATTTATTCATCTAAACCATCAACCTGCCTCTTGGACCCCATCCCGACTAGGCTGCTTAAAGATGTTTTACCCTTAGTCAGCACTTCTATACTAGATATGATCAATCTATCTCTATCAACAGGCTATGTACCACAGTACTTTAAAGTAGCTGTAATTAAACCTCTTCTGAAAAAGCCCAAACTTGATCCGGATGTTTTAGCCAACTATAGACCTATATCTAACCTTCCATTTCTCTCTAAGATCCTGGAGAAAGCAGTTGCAAAACAGCTGTGTGACTTTCTACAGAGCAATAGTTTATTTGAGGATTTTCAGTCAGGATTTAGAGCTCACCATAGCCCAGAGACAGCACTGGTGAAAATTACTAATGACCACCTCATTGCATCAGACAAAGGACTTGTCTCTGTACTGGTTTTACTAGCTCTTAGTGCTGCATTTGATACCATTGACCATCGATCCTATTGCAGAGACTGGAATATTTCATTGGCATTAAAGGAACCGCTCTAAGCTGGTTTAAGTCCTATTTATCAGATTGATTTCAGTTTGTACATGTTAACGATGAGTCCTCCATGCACACCAAAGTTAGTCATGGAGTTCCACAAGGATGCTTCCTTTAGGCAGTATTATCAGGAAACATTCCATAAACTTTCATTGTTATGCAGATGATACTCAGTTATATCTATTGATCAAGCCAGATAAAACTAATCAGTTAGCTAACTCCAAATGTGCCTTCAGGATGTTAAAGCCTGGATGACCTGTAATTTTCTAATGTTAAACTCAGATAAAACTGACGTTATTGTTCTGGGGCCCAAGCACCTCCGTGACGCATTATATAAAGATATAGTTTCCCTTTATGCCATCGCCCTGGCCTCCAGCACCACTGAGTTATCTTCAGGACATGTCGTTTAAGTCTCACATTAAGCAAATTTCAAGGACCGCCTTTTTTCACCTACGTAATATTGCAAAAATTGGGAACTTCCTGTCTAAAAATGATGCAGGAAAAACTAGTC
Source organism: Micropterus dolomieu (assembly GCF_021292245.1). Taxonomy (NCBI): domain Eukaryota; kingdom Metazoa; phylum Chordata; class Actinopteri; order Centrarchiformes; family Centrarchidae; genus Micropterus; species Micropterus dolomieu. The sequence goes on along the minus strand of NC_060170.1, from coordinate 1,515,312 downwards.
CATGCATTTGTTACTTTTAAGCTGGATTACTGCAATTCCTTATTATCAGGCTGCTCGAAAAAGTCCATTAAGACTCTTCAGCTGATTCAGAATGCTGCAGCACGTGTTCTGACAGGAACCAGGAAAAGAGATCACATTTCTCCATTTTTAGCTTCTCTGCATTGGCTTCCAGTAAAATCCAGAATAGAATTTAAAATCATTCTTCTTGCCTACAAAGCTCTTAATGGTCAGGCACAATCTTATCTTAAAGAGCTCATAGTACCTTTATTATCCCACCAGAGCACTGCGCTGCCAGAATGCAGAGTTACTTGTGGTTCCTAGAGTCTCCAAAAGTAGAATGGGAGCTCCTCTCCTGTGGAACCAGGTTCCAGTTTGGGTTCAGGAGGCAGACACCATCTCCACATTTAAGAGTAGGCTTAAGACTTTCCTCTTTGCTAAAGCTTATAGTTAGGGCTGGCTCAGGTGAGTCCTGAACCATCCCTTAGTTATGCTGCTATAGGCCTAGACTGCCGTGGGACTTCGCATGATGCACCGAGCTCCTCTCTCCTCTACTTTCTCTCCCTCTGTATGTAACCTCATCCCATTAATGCATGTTACTAACTCGACATCTCCCCTTTCCGGTAGTCTTGTGCTTTCTCGTCCCTGTCCTCTCTCCTATCACTTCCTGCTGGTGTTTCTGGATCTGTGGTTGCGAGTCACCAGCTGGCCCTGTGTTCCTGCTCGACAACCTCTGCTACAATTGTTGTTTCTAGTCCTATTGTTATAATGCAAATGTAAATGCTCCGTACTTGTATAGCGCCTTTCTAGTCTTTTCGACCACTCAAAGCGCTTTTACACTACATCTGCATTCACCAGTCACACACATTCATACACTAACATTCACACTCACTCATACACTGGCGGAATAGCCGCCAGGGGCAATTCGGGGTTCAGTATCTTGCCCAAGGACACTTCGACACGCAACTAGGGGGAGCCAGGGATTGAAGATTGAACCGCCAACCTTCCGATTAACGGCCAACCCGCTCTACCTCCTGAGCCACAGCCGCCCCATAAACATTACTGTATATATCTGTACCATTTTTCATTTGGTCTATTGCAAAAACACCTTTACTGTCTGTCCCTCTGTGTGTACAGGTGCTGGTCATATATATCAAAAAGTTGATTTATTTCAGTAATTCCATTCAAAAAGTGAAACTTGTATATTGTATACATTCATTCCACACAGACTGATATATTTCAAGTGTTCATTCCTTTTAATTTTGATGATAATAACTGACAACTAATGAAAACCCCAAAATCAGTATCTCAGAAAATTAGAATATTGTGAAAAGGTTCAATATTGAAGACACTTGGTGCCACACTCTAATCAGCTAATTAACTTTAAATGGTCTCTCAGTCTAGTTCTGTAGGCTACACAATCATGGGGAAGACTGCTGACTTGACAGCTGTCCAAAAGACGACCACTGACACCTTGCACAAGGAGGGCAAGACACAAAAGGTCATTGCTAAAGAGGCTGGCTGTTCACAGAGCTCTGTGTCCAAGCACATTAATAGAGAGGCGAAGGGAAGGAAAAGATGTGGTAGAAAAAAGTGTACAAGCAATAGGGATAACCGCACCCTGGAGAGGATTGTGAAACAAAACCCATTCAAAAATGTGGGGGAGATTCACAAAGAGTGGACTGCAGCTGGAGTCAGTGCTTCAAGAACCACCACGCACAGACGTATGCAAGACATGAGTTTCAGCTGTCGCATTCCTTGTGTCATGCCACTCTTGAACAAGACAAGCGTCAGAGCGTCAGAAGCGTCTCGCCTGGGCTAAAGACAAAGGACTGGACTGCTGCTGAGTGGTCCAGAGTTATGTTCTCTGATCAAAGTAAATTTTGCATTTCCTTTGGAAATCAAGGTCCCAGAGTCTGGAGGAAGAGAGGAGAGGCACGGAATCCACATTGCTTGAAGTCCAGTGTAAAGTTTCCGCACCTGCACACAGTGCCAAAGCTACCAGTACCTGGTTTAAGGACCATGGTATCCCTGTTCTTAATTGGCCAGCAAACCCGCCTGACCTTAACCCTATAGAAAATCTATGGGCTATTGTGAAGAGGAAGATGCGATACGCCAGACCCAACAATGCAGAAGAGCTGAACGCCACTATCAGAGCAACTTGGGCACCTGAGCAGTGCCACAGACTGACCGACTCCATGCCACGCCGCATTGCTGTAGTAATTCAGGCAAAAGGAGCCCCAACTAAGTATTGAGTGCTGTACATGCTCATACCTTTCATGTTCATACTTTTTTAGTTGGCCAACATTTCTAAAAATCCTTTTTTTGTATTGGTCTTAAGTAATCTAATTTTCTGAGATACTGAATTTGGGATTTTTATTAGTTGTCAGTTGTTATCACAATAAAATGAAATAAACATTTGAAATATATCAGTCTGTGTGTAATGAATGAATATAATATCCAAGTTTCACTTTTTGAATGGAATTACTGAAATAAATCAGCTTTTTGATGATATTCTAATTATATGACCAGCATCTGTATATTGTGTAGGCTTCCCCCCTCCTGGCTGCCCACCCTGAGCAATGGTCCTGCTCGAGGTTTCTGCCTCTTAAAAGGAAGTTTTTCCTTGCCTCTGTCGCCTAGTGCTTGCTCTTGGTGTGAATTGTTGGGCTTCTGTAAATAACATCACAGAGTATGGTCTAGAACTGCTCTTTTATGAAAAGCGCTGAGAGATAACTGTTAAATAAATAAAATCGAATTGAATCATCAAGCTGATTTCTTTGTCTTCTTGTTTCTGCAAACGAAACATGACTCTAATGAAGGCTCGTTCAGTTATCTCATTATGCAGTATAGTAAGCTTTTTCTCAATGTAGGGCCCTGACACCTAAGATATTTTTTAGCTTTCTCTTATACCTTGGGAATAATGAATGCTTCAAATAACACGAAGAAAATAATGTTATTTTAAGCATGATACTAATAGCAAACCTCATTTAACCATAGTAAAGTAATTATAGGATACAGTGTGTTGAGAAGAAGAAAAAAGGGTTGAAATGTGGTGAGATCTCAAATTGTACAGACTCGAGCACAAATCACAGATTACTCTTATGTGTCATTTACACTGGGGACGCTGGGGACATGTCCCCATCACATTTAGAAATGGCTGATTTTGTCCCCGAAATGGACAAACTGCTTCTCCTCAATAGTACTAACTCAGACTTCTGCAAATCTGGCGCCCTCTGTTTCTCTGAATCCTGGCTCACTGAGCACTTCCTGGACAGCGCTCAGGAGCTCACAGGAAAATCAAGGGGAGGCGGACTCTGTTTCTAGATAAACAAAGGTTGGTGCACAAATGTCACAGTGTTGGAAAAATCATGCAGCCCTCACTTAGAGACAATATTTATAATCTGTAAACCCTTTTATTTACCGCGGGAGTTCAACGACCCTGCATCAGTGTGGAGAGGCCTGCAGACACTCACTAACTACAGGAGACCATCCCCCAACACTGCTGGTACTCAACGACTGGCAGACGAGCTGAATGGCTTTTATTGTAGGTTTGAAAAGCCCTCAGTCACACCTCTCCACCACTCCAACACCATCTCCAAACAGTCACCTTCCCCTTCTGACACACTGCCACCTCTAACCCCTCATCTGCACTCAAGATCGGTGAAAAGAATGTAAGCCACCCCTTCCAAATGCAGAAGATCTGGAAGGCTCCTGGTCCAGATGGTGTGTCCCCATCCTGCCTGAAAATCTGTGCAGACCAGCTGGCCCCCATCTTCACACAGATCTTCAACAGATCACTGGAGCTGTGTGAAGTTCCCTCCTGCTTCAAATGCTCTACAATCATCCCGGTCTCCAAAAAACCCTCCATCTCTGGACTAAATGACTCCAGGCCTGTCGCCCTAACATCTGTAGTCATGAAGTCCTTTGAAAGACTGGTGTTGGCTCACCTGAAAGACATTACAGGCCCCTTACTGGACCCCCTGCAGTTTGCCTACAGGGCTAACAGGTAAGTGGATGATGCAGTCAACTTGGGACTGCATCACATCCTGCAACACCTCGACTCTCCAGGGACATATGCAAGGATCCACCAAACTCACCCAGCTCACTCTGCCAGCCTACACCTGTCAGTGGATCGCAAACTTCCTGACTGACATGAGTCAGCAGGTGAGATTGGGGAACATCACATCCAGCACCAGGACTATTAGCACTGGCGCCCCTCAGGGGTGTGTGCTCTCCCCACTGCTCTTCTCCCTCTACACCAACGACTGCACCTCAGGAGACCCATCTGTCAAACTCCTGAAGTTTGCTGACGACACAATGGTAATTGGCCTCACCCACTCTGCCCCCCATCCCCATACTCAACAGCCCTGTGTCTGCTGTGGAATCCTTCAGGTTTCTGGGATCCACTATTTCCCCGGACCTGAAGTGTGAGCCCAACAATGACACCATCATGTATTTCCCGCGCCAGCTCAGGAAGCTCAAACTGCCTAAGGACCTGCTGATCCACTTTTACACAGCTATCATCCAGTCTGTCCTCTGCACGTCCATCACTGTCTGGTTTGGATCTGCCACCAAAAAGGACAGGAGCAGACTACAACGGACAGTCAGGACTGCAGAAAAGATAATTGGTGCAAACCTGCCCTCCATTCAGAACTTACACATTTCCAGAGTCAGGAAACGGGCAGGAAACATCACTGCAGATCCATCTCACCCCGGACACAATCTGTTCCAGCTTCTCCCCTCTGGTAGGCGCTACAGAGCACTGTATGCCAAAACCAACAGACTCAGGAACAGTTTCTTCCCACAAGCCATCACTCTGATGAACAGCTGATTTCCGACTCACGGTGTCAGGAACAATTCCTGTGCAATAACCCAGTAACTCTGCCTCTAATCAGCCACCTGTTTACTGGTTTCCACTTATTATTTATTTATTCACCATTCTCTATTTCAGTGCTGTTCATACTATGTCATATTGTATATACTGTATACCAATACACCTACCTCAAGACATTACTCCTGCACAGAATACTTAATACTTATTTATTCCAGCATCCTTTGTACTATGCTTCATTGCACTGTGTACATGTGTACATGTATGCATGTATATGTACCTGTATATCACATCCACCTCCGACATGTACATACTCCTGCATCCTTTGCACTCTGCTCACTGCACTATTTGTCAATATGTCTATATTGTTTTTGTTCATAGTGTGTATATTTGTGTTGTGTACACTAAAGTCTGTGTCTGATTTTATTTTATTTTTATTATTGTATGAGTAAGCACATCGTGCGCAATGTACAATCCAGAGTCAAATTCCTCGTATGTGTACACATACCTGGCAATAAAGCTGATTCTAATTCTGAAATGTTCTGAAAAATAGCTTGCAACAAGAAACAAATGAAACTGCTTTCGGAAAGGTTTACTTGCACAATAAGAAAATGCAATGCATTTTAAATATAAATGAAACAAATGTGCATTGTCCAAAAATTGCAGCTGATTAGTGCATTATATTCTGTTATTTTTTATGTTTATGAACTGTCACCTGCCAGCTGAATTTTTTGTTTCCCTTTATATAAAAAAATACATTTCTACTCTAAATTGGACAAGAAAATGTCTCCAGAATGCAGGAAATTAAGTGTTTAATTTCTGAGGGAGGACCCACAGACCACCCACTCATATATATCAGTGTTTCCTATTTCTTCAAAATAGTGTTAAAAATCTTCTCATCTTGTTCTCGTGCATCATCACATCTTGTGCTCCAAGTGTATCATCACGCCCCTGATCTGAGCCCTTATGTCCCCACCACTTTTCAACACAAAGTGAAAAGCTTTTTATTACTTGTTTAACTGTGGCATGAACAGTTCATTAGTGACTACCCTAATCACCACAATTTAATGTGTACAGTTGTTAGCTCAATTATTTGTAAACATTTTTCAAAACATGCAACATGCGTAAGAGCATAGACGTTGTTAGACCTATTTAGGGTTGCTGAAGCTACCCTAACGTGGTCCTAAGCCCCCCAATTAATAAAAAGAAGAATATTAGATTTAGATTTTTTTTTTTTTTACAGTACAGACATGTATTCAACAACCAGATGCAATAATATCGGAAAATACGATACATCAATACAAGTACAATTTATGTTTATTTGCCTCAATTAAACCCTTACTGATGTCGGGCACTAGGACCCTGAGAGAGGCTGCATTTCATCTCTGATGAACATTACCCTTACTACACATACACACACACACACTACGTTTACTTGATTTAATGTAAAGGGATAAGAAAGGAAAGGATATTTTTAGTCTAGGTAACGTGAACACCACCTCCTACCTGGCACCTATTTCTAGGAGAAACGCCTAAAATCACATATCCAAAATAAATCAGTAATATCTCCTCAACCATTAGGCCTAGATGCATAAATCCATTGTAGATTAACATTTATTTTAACATTACAGACTACATGGATATGAAATATAGAAAAAATATAATATTTTCATCCTCGCCTGGTAATTTATTTTGATGCAATAAACCATCAAAACCATCCTAAGGTAGACTATAATGCACCTAAATATCACATATAATACAACTGTAACTGTAAATTTGATGAAAAGAAACTGATGTACAACAGTTATTACACAATCTTTCAAAAATATACCAGGCCATTAGCATTAACATTTTGGCCATATTTACTGTTTATATGTTCACTTTTATTGGTAGTTATCTTCAAAACATTATTTCTCTCCATACAACCACGTTCCAAATAACATAAAGCTTCCAAAACACTGAAATATTGATAAAAGCAGTCAATATATATGACCAAAAGCACTCCCATGCTTTACAGGCCCACAGCTTGAGAACAGAACATTCTACAGGGCTGTGGGTGGGCTTATGTAGCTCTTACGGGTCGCCAGCAGAGACCATTTTAGATCGCCTCCGCCAAATTACACTCTTCTTCGGCTCTCATACCTCGTGACACAAACGAAACTAAAGACCGCAGCTGACCTCACCAAGATGGCGGCCCGTCTGTGGACACAAAGCGCTGCAGTTTTGGACAGCTAGAACAGCAAAAATCGATTACGTACCTGGTGCCGGGTCAGTCCATTCCCATTGCATTAAGCCTATCTCTAAAGAATTTTAAAGTGGTGGTATTATGCTTTTTGGCTTTTTTTTATTGAGTTATATATCTTTTTTGTGCATGTAACAGGTTTGCAAAGTGAAAAAGTCCACCCCAAAGGGAGTTCCCATCTCCCACAGAAAGCTCTGCTCAGAACCGCTTGAAAACAGCTCGTTTGTAGTCTGGTCCTTTACTTCCTTGACTTGTGACGTCACAATGCAGAAGCGTCATAAAGCTTGCCAAGCAGCTAGTGGGTCAGGCACGCCCTCAAATCAAGCTAGTTTGAGCAGAGGCCCTTTGGCTCGACTCGCCTTTGTTTGCACCTGTACCTGCTTCCAGGTACTTTTTTTCGTATCACCTCACCTCCGTCGAGGTTCCAAACGAGCTGAGGGATACTAAAATGTAATGTGAAAACAGACAGACTGCTGACTGGTCAGAGAGAATATTTACGATTCACTGCATCATCATTGCTTCTGCCTGACAGAGGCCAGCAACAGAAGGTTTTATATTTTACAGTTTTCGTATGGAATTTCATCACTAAATCCACTTCTGAGAAGTTTTGAGGTGAGAAATCAGCTGTGATTTCGAATATTGACAGTTTTACGAGAAGTGATGGCGGAACAAAAATGTGCTTGAATATTTTCGGAGTTGAGGAGCTCCGCAAGTGGCTGCGGGGGAAGCCTGCGCCAACCCGCGGGAGGAGCGTGTGAGGCCGGCCAGCCACAGCTGGCCAACACAGCTGGAAGGTTTTCATACCGCTTATCTGTCTTTACATTCTGAGGAATATTGAAATGTTTTAACTTAAAAAAGAGAAAGCTGTGTGGATCTCTGGTGTGTGTGTTGCATTGAACATTAAGTCGCGGCAGTTGTGTGTGGTGTTGCTATGACGACCAACTACGTACCATCTCTGGGTACTACCTGCAATGGAAAATGGAGCAGGGCCGAGTAGAGCCGAGTCTATCGATTTGCGCTATGGAAGCATTTTTCGGCAAGGCAGCATAGATTGTCAGAACACCATCAACAGTTCAACGTTTAGTCCTGATGGTAAGATGTGGAACAATGATGTTGTGTGGTTGTGGACTGGTAATAACTTGTACCATCTGCTAGGTTACGGTCTGCAGCAGCTTTTATTTGGATCACACTACCTTGTTTCTTACGACCCGCCCTTCTCTGCTTCTGATTGTCTAGTAGTACTTACCTGGGAACACAGCACGTGCAACTCCCAATAATGATTTTCTACAAGTAAGATGCATCACTCTGTAGCTCAAGAGCAGAGCGTACAACACATAGGGTGAAAAGAGGAGCTGCAGCAATGTGCAGTATGAGAAAAACATGGTGTTTTATGAAAAATTAAACCATGTAAACCTGTTCTGGTACAACCCCTAATTAAGATTTTGAACCTGAAAATGAGCATAATACCACCTCTTTAAAACAATATCAGTCCCCACAGACTGTTGTTGTCAGTGAAAACTAAATGTCATAGTGTCCCTGTTAATGCTATTGTACCGGGATATCCTTTAATTCATTGACCAGATGGATACTGAAGATATTTTAGAAGAGAGTAGTATAGTCTACAGGTCAGTAGTGGTCTACAGTTCAGCACTGGCTTTCATAAATTAAATAAATATGCAGATGTATCCTAAATGTAGAGCCCATTCCAAGCATATCGTGCAAATGCAGGCATCCCTTGCTCTGTCACCCTCCTCCCGGCTATTGCAGTACAAAGTACAGATACTTCGATTTGTACTTTACTTGAGTATTTCTAGTTGTTGCAACTTGTACATTTCTATGCCAAACAACAACTTTTACATGCTGTAAACATGCTGTATGAGACATCATTATTCACCAAAAAAAGAAAAAAAGAAAGCATGCAGCTCACATGAGTGGAGCAGAATTGAAAAACAAATGTGTAACTGATAATGTTAACTCCGCGCGAATCAACTTCGCCCAGCGGATGCGACGACAGGTGCCGTGCATATGATTTTTAATGAACTTATGGAAATTAATATTTCAGAAACATTAATTCATAATTCCTCAAAATAAAGGGTGCACCACTGGAGATTCAATTCACCCAGAGTCTCCGGAGCGTTTTAATAATTATACAATTATTCACAAATGATCAGTTAGTTAATAATCGCTCAATTATCTTAAATCAATCAGTCAATCTCATATCGAAGTAGTAAATCCTTGTGACAGGGACTTGGAGTTAGACAATACACACACACAGTTCCTGTGATTACAGTGAAATTTATTAGATAACTAAGATGAAATAAATGCGGTTAAATACACATCAAAGAAATAAACAATGGCTAAAAACATGGGGCAAACAACGAATGTTGAATTCTATTGTAAATTGGGTTCTCTTGTGGAGAGAATTTGATTCATAGGGCGGAAGAGAACTAATGAAAGCAGTTAGATGATACTAACTCGGTTAAATTTGTCTAGGAGTTTTAATGATTAAAGATACTGGATAAACAGACTATTGGACATCACTGATCACAGAATGCCTTGGTTTGCCTTACTGTGTGTCATCGGCCTGCCTTGACCTGTTGCACAGGTCTCCATGCTATCTGCCCGAATCCTGGCTTTCTGCTAGGGAATTTTCCGGGGGTTCTCTGTGTCTGAATGAAGAAAAACACTCCAGTGGTGACCGTCCTCGGCCTGGCAGTTAGGCTGTTCTGGTTTGGATGACCTTTGTTACTGCTGGCAGGGCCACGTGACTGGGTAAGTTGCTGGAAACGAGGGAAAAGCCGAGGTCGCGGCGCTTCGCGTGTGTGGCTTGAAACGAACAAAGAGCTATCGCGGCACGCCGGGTCGAACTTCATAGGGCGTTGCTGGGAGAGGGGCACGCTGAGCCCGTGCTGACATGTAGGTGAAGAGCGAAGAGGGCAAGAGAGCAAGCGAGCGCATGTCGCTGCTTTTGTTTCTTGGGGCGTGGTTCCCAGGGGGCTTGTTTCCTTTGAGAGGGAGGGCTTTGTTTCCGGTTTCCTGAGAAACTGTCCTTTTAACTTTTAATATGTCTATTCAAAAAAAATGTATTTGCGCGTATTGTAATCAAATATCTTCCCACAATCAAACCTTAATTGTCAAACGGTTATACCGTTGTTTAGTTTTTAAGCATTTGATAAAAATGAAAACAATTGTCAGTAGTTAAACCTTAAGGTTAGCATTTCCTAGGAATCACATCAGATGAGAGGAACTTAACTAGCTTCCTGGATAATATTGGTTGTTACACATTCTTACTTAGAAAATATAAGCAAGATACATGAATGGCATCAGATTATGAACAGGTAAATACAGAGTGACATTTATACATTAAACGGCATTTCAGAATGATGGCATGTAATACTCATTTTGTCCACTTGGGGGAGCTCTGAATGAAAATGAAGATAGCTTTGATTATTCTTTAAACAATCCTTTACTCAGGAGCTGGGAAATTTAGTTATTTAACATTAAATTCAAGCTGGAAAATTAATCGAGTAGTATAGGATGACAATTCTTTATCAATTCTAAAGGAAGTGTCAGAAAGTTACAACCAAAGTTACATTGGTTACAACATAAAATGAAGAAATGTCAGGGATCCTTGCTGAAAATTAAAACACTGCAAAATTAACTTATTTAGATTCTTTTCAACAACAAATATCAACAACAACATGGTAACATCCATCCATCCATCCATCGTCAACCGCTTATCCTGCGTACAGGGTCGCGGGGACATGGTTACATAACTATTCAAATGGAGTGGAGAGACCTGTTAAGTAACTTAAAGATTATTTAACTAAACAAGGTAATACTTTGAGTTTTGAGGAGACAGTACTCCTTGTTTACACAAAGGAATTCAGGGCTATCCTCTGGTGTTCTGGAGTTTCTCACGCCTGGCTGTGAAGATGAGAATTGATATCTCCCCCCCTTTCTCTCAAGGAGAGAGTAGGAATTTGGAGTCTCCAAATTTATTTGATATAAAATGAACAAATCCACACTGGCTCGATCACAACAAGCGACAACACGGCAGCTAATGATGTCCACTAACACCGTAAAATTACTGGCTCACAGCAAAACAGAGGCTCCACGTAAGGATCCAAAACAGCAATAAAGCTTTATGTGCTGAAGCCCATCAGACCAAACAGGTTCAGATGATGTCGAGTAAAAACACAGTGAACATGAGAAAGGCTGAAGAAACACGGAGAGAGTCACGTTAGCTCGCCAGCTAACCGTGAGCAGTTGCTAACGTTATCCGGTGCAAAGTTATATCGCTTTCCACATTACTTCACCAACTAACGCGACCCCTATTACTATCCTGTGTACCACTGTTGATTTAGCCTGCAAGAAAGGATCAAGGCAAAAAGCAAATGTGGAGCGATTTGTTTGCTAACGTTAGCCTATAGTGATGCATCCAGGAGCAGCCAGCTAACGCTACAGTAGCTTGGACCTGCTGCTGTTTCCTTCGTAACGTTCAGTTTAGGGTTATTGTGGTTTTACTGATACTCAGGTACACAGCTTCTCCACCTCTCCGTCGCTGTAACTAATGCAACCCACATAATATACAACCCAGAGGAAGGGCCATGCACTGACACTGCAGTAAAGTTGCTTACTGCAGTCTAACTGTTCTCATTATCAATCTGATTATAATATTCAGTCCAGCTCACTAACCGTTTCATTATCATCCAGTACATTTAGCTGTGCTGACATTGCTGAGCCTCCAGTGAAAGATTCACAGATAGTAAAGATAGTTACTGAAAAACAGCAAGCGAGCTAACCCTGTAGCAAGTTGGCTAAATGAAGTAAATGTAATGTTATCATGTAATGAGCATGGATTAATTCAACCTACACTTGATAAAACTATTACTGTAACATTGCAGTGGGAGTTTACCTGAGTTCCCAGCTCTGTGTGTCTATAGCCGCTGTCACTCTGCCTTTTTCCGGGAGGATTGTGCAAATATGCGGCTGGCTACACTGAATGAAAGGTACAGTGCCGGTGTTGATCTGCCTCTGAGACGGGAACGCTGAAGTAACAGAGCCTGAACATGGCTGGAGAAAAGCCACAGCCTTCATGCTGGTGTTTCTGCGTTTATTGCAGGCTCTCTGTATGAAAGTGTTTCGGATTATGCTCACTCATGAGTTCAAGCGAGCACGCGTACGAGCACACACCCGGTTGCAATCTTAGAACTGCACCGCTAGTGGCCGCTGAAAACTACATAATGCCCCTTTTATCTATTGTTATAGGACAAGTAGGTAGGCAGATTTATTTTGTCAAAACACAACAGGTTATAGAGTAGTGCAAAGCAAGCTAAGACATGGCACATCTATCAAAATAACTGCTTTTATTCTTTTGCAGGCTAATGTTACGTATTCTCAAACTTCGTGTCAATCATTGCACTGAATTGAGAATGTCTAAATAAGACCACCATATATTTCCCCTGGTAAAGCAAATATTTACCTTGCGATAGTCTGACGATATTATAATGGACCACGAGGTCGATCACTTGATCATCCATGTTACTGTAACAGGGATGTCCAAACATTTTTCACTAGAGGCCAGATTTGATAACGTGAAGATACCTGAGGGCCGACTGCGCCTCCTGTCATACTTTTGTACTGTAATAAAGTCACATACAAATGTACTGCATTATAGTCTAACAATTTTATTTAGACTGCAATAACAATTCACTGCATTAGCTCATAGCAATTTTATAAGGAGTGCTATAATAATTGTTTTGTTTAAATGGCAAGGCAGCCTAATATAAGCCACTCATGTTTGAACAGGTCTCTGAATAACAAGGCTGCCTTTCTTTCGAATCACGTAGGCCTAAAATAGTCAGATAACACAAGGAACAACTGCAGTTAGGAATTCCACAACAGATTCCACAAAGCTGAGAGGTTCTTATTCAAGTTCATAACAGACTCAGCATTTTCTTTTCAAATCTTCGCATTTCTGGGAAACTGCCTTTATCCAGCTGCCGGTAAAAATTCACAAGAGAGAGCTGCTGGTGTCGGCCGCGTAACTCATCGTCGCACTGCAGCTCAATTAGCTCCATCTGCAGTTGATGAGGGGCATCATCCGGGTCCTTGGAGTAAGGAGAGGAGAATAGTATGAGGTGCCCCTAGGGACATTATCCAGAATTACCATGTACTTTTCCTCTCACATACACATATGAAACCAAACTCATTCACATACTATACTGAAAAGCTCACACACATACAGGTAAAATGCTTTTACACACACAACTGAAAATATTACCTTCACACACACAACTGAAAAGCTCACACACATACAAGTGAAACGCTCTCACACACAGAACTGAAACGCTAGTTTAACATCAGATATCATGAAACTTTTCTTGAAACTTTCACATCAGACTCTTCCGGACTGGACTGGATGCGTTAAGTTGGCGCTTGTGTTTTGTGTGACGTTTTACACGGACTCTTCGGTTGTAGCTCTCAGTGCGGGGAGTGCAGCTGTATGAGAGCACAATTGCTACAGCCTGTACTGGGGGATCGTCTGTCTGTCTGCTGACCTGGAAGCTGCTTCATCATTAATATCTGGTGAGTGGTGAAAGAAACAAAAGTGCATAACTTTAACGTTAGTCTAGAAGAATTTACCGTGGTTTTGATGTTCTGTAACGTATCTGGTAAATAGCCGCAGCTACCATTAGCTAGCTAGCTAACGTTGGTGTAGCAAAGTTGTCCTGTTAGCCTGTCAGTAAGTTAGAAGCTGATTAAATTGACGTTAATAGCTTAAACAAAATGCTTGATTTGCACATTTTATTTTATAAAGAAGATAGTATATTTAGGCTGAAGGCCAAAATTACCAGAACCTTCTATGTTATTTAATGGAGCTGTGAGTCTGACCTTGGGTGTTTGCAGGTAACGTTAAGTTAACATTAAAGTGAATTTATGTTTGCAGGCAGTCTTCTTGATTTTTATTTTAACTGTTCTCTTATTTCCACAAGGCCGGAGCTGAGCCATATTGTGGGACCAAGACCATCTTCAGGATTCCAACCTGTTTAAGTTATGATGGTCTAAGAACTTTTAATTTAGTATCCATCTTCAGAAAGTCTTAGAGAATAATTGTGAATATCACCAAAATTGTGTGCCTTGGTCCTCCTGTCACTAGAAGTGAGAGTAAAAGTGTCCAATTTTTCCATTGACTCCCATAGTAAAATTGGATAGGAAAAAGTCTCTGAAAATACTCCTACAGTATCTGTAATCTAACTTATAGATAGGAGGGTGATGATTACCTTTTTCCTTGAATATAAAAAGACTTGACAACACAGCACTAACAGAAGTCATGTACGTGTCCCATACTGTGTCTGAGTATTCTGATGGAGTCCACCATACACCTAAATTCTCATTAAGTCACATTCAAAGGTATTGATTGTCTTGTGTAATCAGAGTGCAGAGCAGCCTTCATAGATTCACTCAAAGGTGTTAAGATAACGTGAGTTCTGCATTTTAGATGAAATTCAGTCCCAGTGATTGATTTGTTGTGTTGTTGTCAATTTTTTTGCAGGACAATAACAACTGCTGTCACCACTGCCACTGCCCACCACCACCCTCCTCACCTGGCTTCCCCCACCACCTCGACCCTCACCTGTCTAACTTCACCAACATTACTTCTCCAATGCTGACATGCCCACCCAGAACACCTACAGTGAGAAATTGTTTTGTGAAGATTCTTTTGTGTACTGCAATTTGTCTTGACATGATAGCTGTCTTGGTTGAATGTTCAGCCAATTTTCGGGAGTTTTGATTAGTTGTTACTTGTTATTTATTCTGATGATTTTTATGGAGAATGTCATGTTTAGCATGAGGGCAAGATGGTTGATGACCCATATGTTTTACTAGTTGGATGGAAAAACATCCGTTTCAGTATTTTCTTATCTTCAACCTGGCTTGTCTAGTCTCTGGCTAGTTATAGGGAAATATTTTCAGAGAACCCCATTTTATACATTGATAACAGACTGCCTATAACGTTGTTAGACTATCAGTTTCAAAACAGATCTCTTTATATATGTGTGTTATTATGACTGTTTTGTTCTACTTGTGCAATAAACAATCTGCTTTTTGTGCAGTTAAGTCTTCAAATGTCCTTTTTCTTATTTTACATCAACAGCTAAATTGCCATATTTTATTGGTTATACATTAGTACTGTAAAAAACAGTAATACAG
Source organism: Micropterus dolomieu (assembly GCF_021292245.1). NCBI lineage: Eukaryota > Metazoa > Chordata > Actinopteri > Centrarchiformes > Centrarchidae > Micropterus > Micropterus dolomieu. The sequence goes on along the minus strand of NC_060170.1, from coordinate 1,500,022 downwards.
TAATATTTTCATAACAGTATATTACTGTACTTGATTAAACAGTATGCCAAGAAAGTAACAGTATAATACTGTACTTCAAAAAAACAGTACATATACTGTGCTTTATTTTACGGTATGCTAAACACTACTGTTGTTGGTTTTACAGTAATTTTACCGTAGAATGAAATACAGCAACTACTGGATAATTGTTGCCAGTAAGTTACTGTTAATTCGACAATAATTAGACAAATGTGACATTCACTAAGAAGTTATATAAAAAAAGAATTATCTGTACACTGAATAGTTTTGAAGCTCTACAGATGGTGTCATTTATTGTGACCTTTGAGTAGGTCTTGTGGATATTACATGTTTATTGGCTTACCGTATAGTGTGTAGTGAGGCAAAAGGGTGAAAAACATTAACTGATAGAAAGCACATATTTGCTACAAGTGCATTCGATCAGCTGATTTATTATTATTTATTTTTGCTCTGTGTGGGCTACTTGCCTGAGAATACCTCGAGTTTGCGACATTGCAATTAATGATACATCTAGTGGGGTTCATAATTTCTCAGTTAGCAGGTCATTCTTTGTTTAAGCACTTTACCCAGTTTTGTTTGGATTTGTGCTCATTCTCTTGTCTTTAAACTAGACTTACTGTACATGAGAGCAGCAAACAAGGCACTCTTCAAAACCTTCTCTGGCTCTAGTTGCTGAATGTAAGGCTCCTATGTTATCTTCAAGTGTAAGGTACAATGTTAAAAAACTGCATAACTATTTTGTCTTCTGACCTTTTCTGACCAAGGTCAGAAGACGAAACAGTATTTTCACTTTTCTATGTATACTAGACTGCTCTCCCTTAGCAAAAGAGTTAAGATTTAATATTCAATGTTTTATCTGTGTTGCATGATGAGCTGGTTTTTTCAATTGACAATCAGAATGTAAAATGAACATTTTGAGTCAGTGGTAAAGACAAAATAAGTCTAAAGTATAAATATATTTAGAATTTATTGCAATGGGAACCATAAACCATTTTTTTGATGGACATAAAACACAGATGTTTAAAGCCACAGTGGACGATGAGGAGATCCAGTGCTGCTCTTCCTAGCAGGGAGTGGGAATAGAAGTAGAGAATACCTTTTAATGCCTTAATAGGCCAAAAAGTGGAACTATGGCTACCATTATGCAAGCAAAATAGCTCATGTTACCATATTTAACTTAACATTAGCTTACCATTGACTTATTAAAAGAAACACTATAATCAAGTGACATCCAAATTATTGAGTCATAACTAAAGTTATGTGAAAATCTGAAATCAGGTTTAATTGATTTACTTCAAATAGTTTGTTAGACATTTAACAGTTAGAACTTAGTTTAAAGCTGATTCACGTTTAGACAATTGTGGTGTTGCAAACCACAATTACAGTAAATACTTAGAATCATTAAGGCATTTTAAATCTTATGTATAATGTCAATAACATATAAATCATTATTTAAAGTTTTGGTGTATAGCTTTAATGTTAACTGGGATCATTGGCTGGGACCAACCATAGAATTTCACTTGTATGTGTGTCAGGTTTTCATTTGTGTGTGTGGGAACGTTTCAGTTGTATGTGTGAGAGCTTTTCAGTTGTGTGTGTGAAGGTAATATTTTAATGTGTAATGTAAAAGCATTTCACTTGTATTTGTGTGAAAGCGTTTCAGTTGTGTGTGAGAGAGCTTTTCAGTTGTGTGTGTGAAGGTAATATTTTAAGTTGTGTGTGTGAGAGCGTTTCAGTTGTGTGTGAGAGCTTTTCAGTTGTGTGTGTGAGAGCGTTTCAGTTGTGTGTGTAAAAGCATTATACTTGTATGTGTGTGAGCTTTTCAGTATAGTATGTGAATGAGTTTGGTTTCATATGTGTATGTATATCTCATAGAATAGCACCATGTCCTTTTCGAGAGTAGCAAAATCCTGAAAGGACCCACTGAATCCGAAAGTTCATTTCAGCCAAAAATTGCCCTGGATTGTACAGTGGAGTTTAATGGCGTTGCCTCCCTGTTCGCTGGCTTTGTTACACATTAGTGTAGATAGTCCACGTCTTTCACCAGCCATAGCGGGTGCTCCATCGGTAGTGATTCCGCTCATTTAGTCAATGGCAGTTTAATTTCATCAACAGCTGAACAGACGGAGTCAAATAAATCCTCTTGTCTGGCCTTTGAGACGATCGAGGTCAAGCAGCTCTTCAATAATGTTCATGTCATCATCAACTCCTCTCAAGAATATTAGTAACTGGGCAGTGTCAGATGTATCTGTGCTTTCATCGCAAGCTAAAGAGAAAAAAATCAAAATTCACTCCCCTGTCACCCACTTGCCTTTTAATGTCTGAAGATATTTCCTCAATTCTCCACTGTATTACGAGCCAGACAAACATTTGCAAACTCTTGCTTCTTTTCGGGGCAAATGTTATCCACTATCTTCATCACACAGTCTTTGATAAACTCACCCTCTGTAAAAGGTTTGCCACATTTGGCGATTAACATCGCTCCGCTGCTGGGAGGCCAAGACTACTTCAAGCTGCTTCACTTTTTCTTCGCGGTCGATCCCGGTCAACTTGTCATATGCATTAGCCTGATAGTGCCTCTTGACTTCTTTAGAAACAGCAACACTCTGTTGGCAAATTAGGCAAATTCAACTGTTTCGGTTTTCAGTAAAGAAATACTGTAATTTCCATTGCTTTTGGAAATGGCGACCCTTGGTATCAACCTTTCTCTTTTTAGCCGTATGTTACGGCTGCCGCTGGTGTAACACCAAAATCTGTGACCTATCAGATTCTGTGACTACACCCAAACGACAATGTTTTCCTAACCATAACCAAGTACTTTTGGTACCTAAACCCAACCAAGTACTTTCATTGTAATCAGTTTAACACATTTGCTCGCCTCAGTTACATCTTGGCCCCCTACTTGACACAAAATGTTCTGAATGTAGCATTTAAGTATAGTTCATTGTGATTTATTATCTTGTTAATATTTAGATAATAATTAGCTGTGTACAGATAAGGTGTATGGAATAAATCAAAAAAGGCATTTCAAATACATGTGAAAAAGAAAAGAATAATGGGACGCACCACAAATATAATGACATTTTCAAGAGTAAAGACTTTTATAAAGAGCTATAAAGAACACTAAACAACTCTTAATCTTCCCAGAACAAGCTCTCCTCAAAAACTGAGTATCTGGTGAGGTGGGCAGTTTTGTGTGAGGACACCAAGATGCCCACAGACTGACCAGGGACAACCTCCACAGTGGAACAGTGGGCCAGGAACTTCACTACTTCACAGCTTATAACGGAGCGTTAAAAACAACGTTATTCAAAGAAACTCACCAATGCATTTAGCAAGAGGAGATATATCAGTGGAGGAAGGCTTCCTAGTCTCATGAGACCTAATCTGAGCTTCTTGGACTTTTTGGGGTGGGATTGTGTCCTCAGTGAAGGTGGTCATGTGGAAGGTGGGTAGGTAGGATGTTGATGATTTATTATATACTCTCTTGTCATTGTATCTTATAGTTTTTATACACTCTATTACATCACATTTATCCTGAAAGCATGTAATTCATGCCAGAGCTGTTAAATAAGAGAGTTACGACACTCTTTGATCTCACTGCCACGCGGTCACTTTCTCCATGCAGCTCTCAGTAGTTCCTAACCATCCGCGCTGTCAACCACTTTGAATGGTTTCAGGCACGACAGACTCCAGCAGCAACTATATTTTCAACAGTTTTCGGATAAATATTAAGGCATAATGTGTATTGATTACTATCCCGACTTACATATGATAGCATTTCTTCTGGGGAGTCGCGGAAGAAGTATTATTGGTTTTTGTGTTTAATTTTAGAGGGAAGAGGTGTAACGTTACAACGCATTAACAACAGACCTTATTTGCAGTAATTTTCATATAATATGCATTGATTACTACGTTAACAGTACTTACAGTAGTGAATTTTTTCTCTGAAGACACATTCCCAACAAGTAAATATCAATAAAAAACTGAAACTCAATTTAAGTCAAGAAAGAAGTTTGATCAATAGTGTAAAATATATAAAGCAACCAGTTGCATACAACAAAATACAAAGTGAGGTTGTTTTTGGTAAGTCATTCCACTGTCAAAAGCAGACCATGTCATAGAGACTCGAGCCTGGTGCTGCTGGAAAGAACAGGAAGAAGAAAGATGAAATATTATAATATAAATAATAATTATAATATTTATGGAAACCAATGTTTCCTGAAAATTTTCATGAGGTTGAGATTACAGGAGTGAGAGTACACACCTACAGTTAGGTCCAGTTGTATCTGGCATGATTTTGGTTATTTGGTTCTGCTCCAGTAAAGAATTTGATATTAAGTAACTAAAAACTTTTTTCATGTTATTTCAGTGGACTAAAAGTTGTCGGACAAGTTCCTATACACCATAATAAAATGGTCATATTTAGTACTACTACTTTGTTGCAGATTCTTTGAATTTGATGACCAAATAATAAATACCATAAGGGGGATCAAGTGTGTACACATCCAGGTAAAAATATTCAGGTGAAAAGCAACATCAGTATTATCGCTGCAAGGCAAAAAAGGAAGAAAGTCTGCACACTTTTAGGTTGCAAATAATTCTATATGTTAATTCTCTGTATTTTAAGGCAACATTGCAATTAATAATCAAGATTTAAAGGAGCACACTTTTCTCAAATAAGAACGTATGCTTTTGTGGGTCATCACTGTTGAGATTTGCAGTAGTTTAGGTGGCAGGCTAGCCCAGTGGTTTGGGTGACCCCACTCAACCACACATCCCAGAGGAGCAACAGGGAAAGCCTTGACTTGTGTCTGCAGTGGTAATGTAATAAGTACACCAGCTCAGCCATGAATTCTGCCTTTATGTTGCCTATACTTTTCAGGATTTGTTTACACCGTCATAGACACCATTTTAATTCACTTACATGTTTTATCACTGCGGTCATAATTGGTGATGTTGGTGTTGTACTGAGCTGCATTATATTAAGAGGAGTTTATGATATTCTGGCTCTGTCATGTACAGTATGTAAATAGGGAGGACAAACAAATCCTCATATACAACACAATATAGTTCAGTTAAACACCCCCTTTAATTATAACCTCGGTATTAAGCATTTAATTAAATGTACATATTTATGCTCATAGGTGTAAATTTAATTAAATAATGGCACAGCTGTTGTATTCAACTGCATTACATTGTACAGGGGCACCTAATAAGGCCACTAAGGGCACGGTGCGAACTAGGGGGGAGCCAGGGGGAGCTAAGCTCCCCTTAATGAGACATCAGCTCCCCTACAAACATGACTTGTGATATTTTGGGGGGTCTCTAAAATATTGAAAGCATGCTTTATTACCATTAATTTCTATATTTCTCTATCATCATGGATCCATGCGTAAAATCAGAAGCGCCAGACTTCATCCAGCCAGAGGAGAACGATCACCGACCGTCTGCAGCGGGCCGGTAGCTCCGCAATCTCCTGTCCCTGGCCCTGTACGCTCCATTGCCCCACTCCCTCTCCGGTATGGGTTGTGTCGGTAGTATGACCGACACGATGTGAACGGTTTGTGATCGTTCCCCCTGGCTGGATGAATATTACGCGTGATCCATGCACTATTGTGACTGGGGGCTCTCCGCAGAACCACGCAACTTCCCTCTCACGGAGAAAAGAAAGGTCAGGTCGTAAACATAGCCGCAGCTGTGGTGTGAAGCGTAATTGCATAGCAAAATGGCTACATATGATGGGGCCATAGGTCGGCCGCCCCCATGCACCCACGCTACCTCTGCTTATGAGGATGATATTACTGTAGTTGATTCATATAAACTGGAACCAAATTTCACTTTGTTTGGCAGCAATTTTTCATTTGGGGGAAGACAATATCCTGCAGCAAACTGACAAAATGACTAACATATTAAGCATAACCACTCATCCAAGGCTTCAAATATTTCCCATCAGAATTCTGTGAGTGACCACCTATGCTAGGTCCATGTTTTTTCCAAAGTACACAGACATCCAGGAGATAATACTTTCTCTGTGATTTCTCCATATTAAAGTGCATGAGACATTTATGAAATTTTATTAAGCAACTATATTGAAAACTGTGCAGTTATGACGGTGCTGTGTCTGCTACTAAATAAAACCCCAAAAACAAATAAGGTTCTGGCAGTGAGAATTAATTAAAGCTATAGTAATGGCAAAATAAAAGCAGATATTATTTGACAACAAGACCTCCAAACCCATTTTATCCATTTGATTTCTGAGGACAAAGTGGAAAAATAACTGTTGACTGACTTCATTTATTCAGTATTATTGAGTCAAAGACCAAAGACAGTATACAGTCCTAAATGTGACTATATTATCTTTGTTTCCACATTTACTTAAACAGATCAGGCATTATCTTGATCGTTGCTCCCTTTGATAATACTAAAAGCAATAAATCAAATTGGCACTTTCTTAGACTAAAGTATATATATATATATATTACTGAAGTTTAGAATGAAAAACACAGACATCAGTTGGTATCAGGTCTTCCTCCTGTCCTCTGTCCTCCTCCCTCTGCTGCTGTTGTGAGTCTCTGCCTGTATTCCAATATCCATAGTACCGTACAATTGTACAAACTACTGTGGAGTCTTTGTTCTGAAACCTAGTTATCAAGCTTAATTTATCGTCTCCAGCTTCGATCTGCAGTGACCTAAACTTGACACCCAGGTGGACACATTGGTTTTCATCCTTTTCTAACGTGACTATTTCTGTTTCAATCTGTGAATGTCTATAAACATCCATATGCTTATGTAGTATTAGCATGCTAGGCTAACAGCCAGTCAGTTGTGACTTTATATCCACACTGGCACATCTTTCAGAGCACATAAACACTGTAAACACAATTGTCCCCTGTCCAGCATGGAGTTATTAACCAGAAACACAGTGGGTACACCTTATTTTTTATAGTCTATGCGCAACCACCGTAACATTGTCACTGGCATCTACGCCTTTTCCTACTGTTTACTAACCCTGTTTTCCGGTGGACAAATGAGACACACAGAAAAGGCAAACTGGTCTACTGGCAATGTGAAAGGAGTCAATTGCCTATTTTAAGCGTGAACCAGCATATACATGCTAATTTGGGTATAATGGGGTATATTGCTTTTCTTGACACTTAATGCCATATGCTGAATTTCCTTTTTAATGTTTTAATGCATTTTGTAAAGCACTTGAATGTGAAATGTGTTCTACAAATCCTATTTAGCATTTTGTTCACAATAAAAACATGTACAAAAATGTGTCAACCAGCAAATGGATAAGACTCGGTGGCAGAGGGGTCACTCTGTATCCTCAAGGGGATCATGTTGACATGATGAGAAATGCAGAAAGCCAAATTTATGTGTTTTTTTTGTTTAACAGCATAGACTGAATGCCTCTTCAGGGTCAGGGGCCCAGCTGTGCCGCATCCTGTCAGGAGCCCCATCTCTTCAGCAGCACCCTGGTGTGGCAGAAATGTTTCCTGGGACTCTCATTATGCGAATTGGCAGAAAGAGGGAGCTTGTTACTGTCATGAGGAGTAGGACAACTCTATAAATAGCTGTTTAAAAAAAGCCTTAGGCTCTGGTTATGACAAGCATAACACTGAGGTATTTGCTATAATGCATCATGATCAGCTTAAAGGCTCACAGGCATACACCTATACTGTCATAGGTGTCCACATGAACAAGCCAACACATCAAAAAACCCAAAGCAAAGATAAATTATAGTTGTCACAAGCAGGGATTCAACTGCTTTTGTCTATTATTTTGTGTAATAAAATGTGTATAATTCTGACATTATACCAGTTTGAGGAGTTATTTGTAAACCTTTGCTATTCCTGCTTTATCTCAACAATGACATCAGCCAATGCCTTGCCAGAAATAATCATTTAAAGGGTGAGTGGTGTTGTCAGTTTCTAAGCAACAAATACACACAAATGCACACATACACCTGCGTCATTTCCTATACACAGAGGATCTGAGAGCATCCAATTCAGCGCTCCCTGACAGTTGTGCACAGGAAAGGCGCCGTCGTAGAAACCGGACAGCTGGAGTTGTTGTTCATTATTAATAATACACGTGGCTAAGGATAAATGTTATTATAGGGTACCGTTTTATGATTTACAACGACAGAGAGAGCATTCCAGGGAATTTTAATCTGCCGGGTTTCAGATATTACACCGGACACTATTTGAATCGCTGAGTCTCGTCCCAGTGATGGCAGCGGAAGAGCTTTTGTTGTGCATGGAATAAAACGACTACAGGGCAGAGAGAACCTTTAGGCATTTAGTGCAAGAAGAATAAGAACATCGACTGGGGAAATGGTTTGTTTCTGGAAGACATGCTGTGTGCATCAGCACCATTACGCGCGTAGATCACCGGTCACCTGTTGAAGTTGCGTGGTGAGCTGGTTCAGGTTTTGCTTTCAAACGGGAGGATCGACTTGAACAGCTCTTTAACAAATGCCCGACCCGTCCACCGGTCTGTATGATGCACTGATTCCCCGTTATGTTGTAGGATGAGCGCTGATCTGGAGAGCGTTTCGCTCAACACATCGGCAAACTCGGCCGGCTCGGGGGGGCGTGCGCTCTCGGCAAACGTTCGGAGGCTCCACAACGCTCTCAACCTGCTGCTTAGCGACCTGGAGAGAGAGCAGTTTATCCACTGTCTTAATGTGTACCACGCCAAGCGCAACGTCTTCGACCTGGTCCAAACTCTCAAAGTGATTCTCAACTCGCCCGACAAACGACAGCTGCTGCCCATGCTGCGCCTGGTCATCCCGAGGTCCGACCAGCTGCTGTTCGACCAGTACACGTCGGAGGGACTCTACCTGAAGACATACCTCCTCCCCAGCAACTGTAGCGCGGAGGGTTTTGGAGACGAGGGCGACTCAACTCTGCAGAAATATGTCAGTTCCATTCAGGAGCAGCCCCTCTCTTCGGGCTATCCGGGTGGCAGCGCAGCGGCGGAGCCGTCGGCTTCTATGGCCCCCCCATTCTTCGAGGGTCCCTTTGGAGAAGTGCGCAAAGTCACCCTGACGCGCTCTAGGAGCCACGAGGGTCTAGGCTTCAGCATCCGCGGCGGGTCGGAGCATGGCGTGGGGATCTACGTGTCCCTAGTGGAGCCTGGCTCGTCGGCCGAGAGAGAGGGACTCAGGGTCGGGGACCAGATAGTGGCCGTTAACGACATGATGTTTGACAATGTCACTCACATAGATGCAGTGAAGGTAGGATTTCATGCATGTGTGTGAGTGCGGGAGTTTGAGCGGTGTGTGTGTGTGTGTGTGTGTGTGTGTGTGTGTGTGTGTGTGTATTCCAGAGGCTAAACAGTGTATGATTCAGGCAGAGAGAACATGCATTCCCACAGAAGCACACAGTGCTTTGCAGTGCTGCAGCACTAGTTTGTGACTGTGCTGCTTCCTAAGGGGCCATCAGATCCCATTGGAAGCTGCCTCCAGTCCAGCTACTTTTTATTAATTCTTACTGGCACAATGACCCAAGATAAACTCAAATGTTCAAAATCAGATGGAATAAAGGCATTTTCTCTTGTTAAAAAGAAAAAATAACATTGAGTTGTTTCAAGCAGTTGTATCCTATGTTAGTGTTGTTTGTTGTATGTCACAGACACCAGGGGTCTTTGATGTGATTTATTCCTAGGGGACAACATGGGAAGGCTTCATGAATTAGAATTAACTGATAACATAATTACTAGTAACTAATTGCACATTTTTGCCATTGAAATCTATGGGGCTCTGAAGTTCACATCTCACCTTTTCATTAGTTACTAACTATTCAAATACTTACTAGTAACCATTTCCATTCACTATTCAGTATTATTTAGCTACTAGTGCAACTAGTTGTAAGGAACAGTGCATGGGCAGTGCAGATAGTAGAGTAGGTTATAGGTTACAGTAACCTACATTAGTCAGTATTCTACTTTCTGTATTGGAGTTACAAGTGAATTACTTGTTGGAAATGCTTCCTCTGTAGAAAGCATACCTAAAAACTTAGGCAAATAAGATAAACATAAATTATGTGGTCATATCAGAAGTGGCAGGGTGACATTTACATGCACATTGGTGCAAAATGGGGCAGGAGATAAAATAATATGCACAGTGCTGTAAACATAAGCCAGAGTGCTAGCAGATTAACCAGCTCATTCCAGAAGCTGAGAGTATACAGTACATCTTTTAGCAAATACTTTAGTTTTGCCACCCACTGTCACTGTCCTTGCACTCACAGTCAGGTTTATTTCACAACGCTCTGCCGTTTTAAAAGACATGTTTCAGGATCTGATGTGTGTGTGTGTGTGTGTGTGTGTGTGTGTGTGTAAAAAAGCATCCACATTCTGTTATAACATCCCCAGACTCTGTGATGCTGATTCACAGGGACCAAAAACTGTTCACCTGCTCCACCTCAGATCCACTGATGTAGACAGGAGTGTGTGTTTTATCTCCTTTGGTGTGTCCACCAATCCGAACTGTCTGCATCTGTTTGTGAGGAAGTCCAATATCCACTTGCAGAGTGTGGTACTTAAGATTTGCGATTGAGATCTGGTGACTGTGAAAGCCATTGGAGTACATTGTCATGTTCAAGAAACCAGTTTGAGATGATTTGAGCTCTGTGACATGATGCATTATCCTGCTGGAAGTAGCCATCAGAAGATGGGTACACTGTGGTCATAAAGGGATGGACATGGTCAGCAACAATACTCTGGCAGGCTGTCGTGTCTAAACGATGCTCAACTGGTACTACTACTGGTACCCAAAGTGTGCCAAGAAAATATCCCCACACCATTACACCACCACCACTACCCTGAACCGTTGATACAAGCGGGATGGATCCATGCTTTCATGTTGTTTATGCCAAATTCTGACCCTACCATCTGAATGTTGCAGCTGAAATCGAGACTCATCAAACCAGGAAATGTTTTTACCATCTTCTGTTCTCTACTGTTCTTAGCTGACAGGAGTGGCACCCAGTGTGGTCTTCTGCTGTTGTAGCAAATCTGCTTCAAAGATCAACGTGTTGTGCGTACAAAGATGGTATTCTGCATACCTTGTTTGTAACTGCTGTGATAGGACAATGTATATTTCTCAAGGTTTATGCAGTGACCCTTTAAAACCGCATCAACAGTCTATTATGCTGCAACTCTACTGTGCTTCTAGTATTTGCTGTAAATTGCTAAATTAGTGTAAAAGCTATTTCATAGCATTCACACTAATTACGTGACTCATTGAACAACGACACCCCCGGTACCGGGGGCAGCATGCGATTTTTGCCTCAAAATGCCAATGGGAATACCATGGACGATCCTAGTATTTTGTCACCCCACCCATGCTACACACCTCTCTGAAGCTAGGAGGCTGAGCTAGAAGCTCAAAGAAACCATTTTTATCCACACCAAACACACATCAAACACCAAGCATCTAAATGAACTTATATAACAACATAAATCGCTCTGTAATCCCTGTACATGGCTGCAGTTATTGCCTTCCAGATTTCTTTCATCTCATCCTACACCACAGTCCGATCACTCTAAAGAAAGCTCAGCTCCAGCTCAGATCAGCTGTGTAACTCATATCACTCAAATCACAAAACTCACAGAGTCGGATAATAATAACAAAATTCGCACCAATATACATGTACAATTACAACCGATGACTTAGTTTTGACGTTTTCGCAGTTTTCAGTCCAAAAACAGCTGTTTTCTGTGTATATAAAGATCGCCACGGGCTGCCATCTTGGTATTGTGCAATAGTTGAGCTCCTAGGTTTAATTTCTCTCATTACAATGAAGGGGAGAAGAACTGTTGCTTTGGAACAGACGGTCTTTATTGTTGTCTACTGGCTGACTCATAGGAGCTACACAGACCTCCAATATATCAAACGATTTGTCTGCTCAAGACTAAAAGAAAGAGCCCACTTACAGTAGGATTTTCTGTTCTCAAGTTGTGGGCCAGTAAAGCATGGGAGTGCTTTTGGTCACAGGAATATAATTACAGTGTATAAAATCAGGGTACGAAACAACTGGAAACAAAGATTGAGAAATAGTGATCACATGGGATATGCCAGTTTAAAAAGATGTGTTTTCAGGTGGGATTTAAAAATGGAAAGTGAGTCAATGTGTCAAATATGGCCAAAACATGGACAATTGCGTGGTATATTTTTGATTTCTGTTGTATATTAGTTTCTTTTCATAAAATTTACAGTTACAGTTGTATTCTAGGTGTATTAGAAGATATTCAGTGGCATTATGATTTACGGGATGATGGTTTAGATGGTGTTAAATTATGATAAAAAGAGCCCCCACTACTTGTTTTGCTAACGCTCCCGTTTTTCATTGTCCTCTCCTGGCTTCCTCCCGGATCATAATAATGTGTTTAATGTTACAGTTAGTAGAGTGGTGGAGGCTACACCATTGAAACAGTGTGGTATTTCTAGCGAACACTCCTATGATTTCTCCCTAGTTCATCACTTCTAAATATTAACATTACTTACAGCAACTAGTGCTTCCTGTTTAAAAAGGCTTAAATTAGCCACAATGCTAATGCCATGTTATCAGTGGAGGAACGCTAATGTCATCATGAGTAATTAAACTATAGAGTTTAACGTATTCTAAATATATCTGCAAGCCACTTGTTTAGTTATAGTCAGTGTGTCTGAAATGCTTAAAAACAGCCAGGTTTCCAGGAAAAATGCCTAAAATAAAATACCCAAAATGAATCAGGAATAAGTCCTCAACCATTTGGCCTAGATGCATAATTTTCATCTCCTTTGAAAGGTCAGAAGCTAAGGAATATTTATTTTACCATTAGGTACAGACTAAATGGAGATGCAATAAAGAAAAATATGATATTTTTCATCCTCGCATGGTAAAAAAGCTATATATTTAATGCAATAAACCATCAAAACCATCATCGGATAGATTATAATGCAACTGCATATCTTTTAATACACCTGGAATGCAATTGTAACTGTACATTTGATGAAAATAAACAATAAAATATAACAGTTATCATAAAACATTTTCAAAATATACCAGGCAATGTCCATAGTTTGGCAATATTTACTGTGTAAATGTTGACTTTTATTGGGAGTTATCTTTATGTCCATACAACCACGTTCCAAATTACATAAAGCTGAAATATTGATAAAAACAGTGAATATTCATCAACATTCCTGTGACTGAAAGCACTCCCATGCTTTACAGGGGTCTGGAGACTTCTCAAGATTAAAGCGGAGCTACCGTGTGTAGCCCCCCCCCACACCGCGCACAAAAAACACGATTCGACTATCAGTGGACTATAGGCAGGACTTGACGATTCTGATTCGACTATGTAAATCCTTAGTCAGGGACAGCCCTAGTGAATAGCATGACTGCTAGCTTGCACATGTGCTCTGCTAGTCTACTTGATAGAGTTTGTGTTTCACCGGGTTTCTGGAGTCTTGTCACATGATCAAATACAAACTTAAGATTGGGCAGTCATATACATATTACTCAGCAATCATCACTCTTTTGTAGGTGAAACTACTAGTTTGTGCTGGTTGTGCTATAGTTTTAACACAGCTGTACCGTAGTCCTGCTAGTGTTTACAGCTAACAGCTGATGAGAGTTATTCTGGGTCTGCTCCACTTCAGTGCCCAGGCAGGTTTCTACTGGGAGCTGAATTACCAATGAGGTAGTCTCCTCTCCAAAACAAATAGACACAGTCATCACACCTGTGGTGTGTTTACAGCTAACAGCTTATGTGTCCGGGTCCACAACGTAACTTTTCCTTTTTATTTACCAACAGAGCCGTGCTGTTGTTTCACAGCTCTTGATTGGTAAACAACCTGCAGTGTTTGAGAGCAATGTGCTCATATGTGTTTCTCTCTGTCTGCAGAATCTGGACCTGATGTGGCCCATTCTGCATCCAAACTGCTGCGTTTATATAATGTTTTTATTTCTTTGTTCTTTTTTCTCCTCTGGAGTTCTTTTAAGAACTTAGTGGTTTTATCCAGATTATTATTACATTTGTTAAAAGTGTGTTTTATTCATATAGTCAAGCTTATTCAATATATTCCCATCAAATCTGATGTTAGATATAGATATATAGAGGTTTTACTCATGGATAGTGACGTTAGGCTACTGTATGAATGAGCACTTTAAAGATATAATGATAGTAATTATAATTATATATACCTATATATGGCTGGTCTTGTTGTATACTCAGGAAAGATCATGAAAATGGACAGATTTAGCCAGAGTAGTAGCTATTGAATATTGACAACATATTTCTGTGGTTTTTTCATGGTTTGAATTTGGTTGTGGCCCCATGGGGCTTTATAGAACTATGCTAGAGAATGATCAAGAGGTGAATTTGTGCATTATACTTTGTCAACTAAAGTAAACAAGGTAGCCTTCAGTGTTTGAGAACGGAGCTGTTTTTAACCAGCCTAGTTCAAATGAACGAAATGACTCAAAAAAAGATTAGTTCATTTTACTGAACGAGATTCAAAGATCCAATTCAGTAAAAAGACTTTTTCCTATTACTAGTCAGCTGATTGTTGTGGTCTTTGTGGTGCAGCACAGTTTTGAGCTGCAAAGAGCCCTCTGGTGGGCAAACTATGCAACACTCATGGGTGAAGGATCTGTCTCTGTTTCTTTTTTAATAGTCATATATCGGCTGTTATAAACTCTGATGCAATTTATAACGCAATTTATAAAAATCCTGGTTTTCCGTTTCATTATTAGGGTCTTTTTCCCAGCACTTGAGCCAAACGAACAGAAGAACTATAATGCTTTGGTGTCATTTACGAGAGCCCTGCTTAATCAGCCCTGCCACTAATCAAGAAACACATAAAAGTTTAATTATAAATAAAAAAAATGAAGATAAGCTCTAACGTTACATAGCATAGCGCTTCTGGTGTTAACAGCCAGGCAACAATTTGTGGCGCTTCAGCCTCTTGTTAGTCCCCACTCAGCTGTATCTCATAGTGTCTCTTTTCTCAACAATACATGTATAAACCTGAGGCTGATGTCCAATAAGGCACTCAATACATATTTACCTAGAATTTGCAACCTAGGTGGAACAGAGTGTGCACTACATTCATTCTTGGACTGCTTTCCAGCCCTTCGGCAACTGCCTTCTGCTGCAGCCAAATATCAATTAATGACAATATTCAAAATTTTAATCATCAGTAAAAAACTCATTCTTACTCCTCCTCCTCATCCATCAGCAGCCCGGAGTTCAATCACAGCTCAGGAGTAAACAGAACTCCAAATCTGATGCTATTTATACACCACCAGGCACAAGGGCAAATACCTTTATCTAGAACCCTCTCAAAGAGCTTAATATAGAGTTAATATAAGAAAACACAGAGACACACGCATAAGAGGGATGACATGCAATTTTGCTCTTGCAGCATTTTGTTGGCATATATATCAGTCTCATTTCATATGATAATATTCCTTTGCAACTATGCAGCATCAGAGGGCTTAAATGGCATTTTGGGAATTATAGTAAATTGTTTGTCTGTTCATGATTATTATTATGTTCATTATTTTATAGTATCTAGCCATGTAAACGGAATTGATTCTGTCACAATTTCTTTATAACGGTTTATAAGTTGTAACAAATAAATAGCTTATTTGCTTTATAGATCTGGACTGGCTTCATAAGACATTAACAGCAATGTTTGGGTTTCCAGGTTGAGCCCTTTGACTGTGTTTTTTCTTTGGCTATTTGTAATAATGCAGTAATAAATGTTGGGAGTATAGTAGTAGTCAAATATAAAGTCCTCAGTTATAAATGTTAATACGCCAATAATAATAATATTAATTAATAAACTGACTTGCTAGTTTTTTCCATTCCTTATAACCCAATATCAGTGAAACTGGCTGATGAAGACCATGAGACACATGACAAAAGCTAGCATTGAACTTGAGTTTAGATTATTTTGTTAAACTACTATTCAAATATCAAGAATGGACTTTCATGCTCAAGTTTAATGTTAATAAGCTGTTAGAAAATGAAACACTGCAGTCCTTCAACGGCCCATTAGAGGGGTTTTCCTGATGAATTAGAGAGTTAAAAGACAGTATGAGTATGAGTGATGCTGGAAGAGAATAAACACCAGCCAGAGGGATTATTTACAACCTTGCAACCTCAAAATAGCTTTTAATAATGTCTTGAAACAGATGTATAACACTAAATTATTTATTAACATTAGTAACAAATTTTAAGCAGACAATTAAAAACAAAAACAATCAACAAAAATACTGTGAGGTGTAGCAATCTGAAAGTTAGTAACTGGACCTTTGATCTTTGATTAATCTCTTACACAACTTATTAAAACACTTATTATCTGACTTAAAAAGTGGGGCAACTGATAATTATATTTTTCACACTCACATTCACAACATGCTGTAGTTATGTTATACATTACAAGACAGACCTGGCTAAAATAGGAGCATATAAAGTAACAGATAGTCAGAGGTGGGTAGAGTAGTCAAAAACTGTTCTCAAGTAAAAGCACTGTTACTTTGCAAAAAACAATTACTCAAGTAGAAGTAAAAGTGGTCTTATTTGATGTGGATCTGACAAGAATTATTTCAGATGGTCATGGGTAAAGGTAAAGAAGTGAACAGACACTTATTCGTATTTATTTGTGATGAAATCATAAGTTATCATCCCCTGATTAGATTACCTGCCACATTTACACCAGGACAATATTCCCAGTGTGTATCCATCAAGTGTGATCACAAAATACCACATCAATATTGCAGTATGTTAAGTACTTCAATAAGTAAAGATTGTTTAAAATATACATTATTTCTTGTTGTCTCAAATTATGATTTGCCAAAGAAAATCAAAATAGGAGATAATTCTGTGATGTTTCATAATTTATTGCCTATTAAATACAGGTGTGTTCATTTCTTCACTTTTACCAGAGGGAGATCATCTGTGGTTGAAATATTACATCAGTCACATCCACATGAAATAAGTCTTTTTGTGTGTGAGCATAATTTGATCTCTCTCATCAGGCTACAGGCTGAGCATGACGATTTAAATGCACACTGCTCTACAGTGTTAAGTTGAATATTTAGCTATTTATTAAACATATTAGCATTAACACAGCAGACACTGCTCTAAATACACTTGTAAGTGTTGACATTTGACGCCTGGGATGAGACCGAGCTGGTTGTACTGTGCAATTAATTTTCTTCTATAAAGAATAGCTGCATGTGGATGCTTAACTGTGGTAGGACATCAAAGTGCTAGCAGACCAGCTGACCACCTACCTTTTAACAGATCATGAATGCACAAAATAATAAATAAATAAGTAGCAAAGTACTGTGATTAATGTATCCAAACGTAACGTAATGATTTTTCTCTAAAAATCTACTCAAGTAAAAGTATGAAACTACTCTGACTCAAAAAATATCTCCTCTTCACACAGATACAATTAATGTTTTGTAATCAAGATCACCAAGTTAGTCTTTTTTTCCGAGTCAGGTGTTCTCAAAGAAATCCCACCACTGAACTATCTGGAGGGCAGTACCAGGAGCTGACGGCATGATGACCTGCTGCTATCTTAGTAAATCAGATTGTGACTGGAAACTCAGTCACAATACTTCATATCACTAATTTTGTCACTTTTCAAGTGCAAGACCATGACTTTTTACCTCCTTTGTATGATTCAAGACACTGAAATCTTAGGGAAAGATCAGGGAGGCAGGCATAAACACTTTTGCCTTTTCCGTAAGACATTTAATGACCTAGTTTGTTTAGCCTTTTATCTGCATTGTAGTGTATGTACACTAATTTACCTCTGGGTTGTTCTCATCATAGTCACTGCGGTCATATATCTGTCTGAGGCTTCATTGCCACTCTGTCACTGTGCACTATGTGTCCCTTTGTCTGAGCTGTCACCTTGACTTGCCACACTTGTGTAAGCTTCTCTTGTTCGCCCTTTGACTCTGTCTTCTTGTCTCTCTCGCTCCATTTCTTCTTGGTCTCTCTTTTCCAGTCTTCCCTCTTTCTCTGGTGAGTGACTGTTTCCTTTTTAGAAACTCTGACAGAATAATAAACTCAGAGATGTTCCGCAGATGAATACGTATCAACAAAATCTGCCTCCCACATGAAACTTAAAATGGGAATAGATATTTGTGGAGCATTTCAGTGATGTTTGTTCAACAGAGAGAGCATCGATCTGTCTCTATTTATTTCTGTTTGAAATTAGGATTCTTGGAGCCAAAGATCTCTGTGTGCTGTGTCTCCAGTTAAAGCTTAGTAGATCATGAGCAAAGTAAAAATGTATGGAGAAGTAGTAAAATTGTGTGCTTGTTTAGGGAAACAGTACCAAGCAGGACCAAGTGAGAATGTGTTTGGTACAGTTTTGTATTTTGCTTTTATTTTTTCCTAGCCTGATAATCATCTTGCTAAAATTTAGATCCATATGTTGGGGTCCCATAAATGAAATCAACATCTAAGTGCACAAATGCAAATGCTTTTTCAGCACAAAAAATGCAACATTTATAATCTTTATACTTTCACACCAAGAACAGGCACACACTCAATATAATTGTCTGCACGGATCTTCAAGTAAACTAAAACTACTTGGTTAAGATTACAGTTAGAGGTCGTGTTTAAAAGAAACCAACATTTATTGTTAATAATTATATAATAGTTCAAATTTTGGAAAATACAATTTTTGCTTTCCGCCCAAGAGTGAGATGTCTGAATGGAAATCAATCCCTTCTCTGTGTTTTAAGTATAGAGACAGGACATGTTTAGCCTATAGCTTAAAAACCGAAAGCAGGGGAAAACAGCTTCCCTGGCTCAGTCCAGTGTTTAGAAATACACCTAACACTTAGCTTACAAATGAACATAGTGTGTCTCTTTAAAAACAACTATAAAATATAGCAGCGATTCACGGGTTCAAACCTTTTTTCGCAGTAGTGACTTCAAAATAACTTCACAAATGGGGTTAGATATTGTTATGAAATGTATCCTGCAAGTTTTGTAATGATTGGACAATCATGATCTGTAGCTTAATTTGTATAATTCAATGTCCTGTTATTTAGCATTTAAAGCGCCCCCTAGTGGTTGATTTGAATGAAACTATCAGCGTATATTTCTGGCAATCGTGGACATATCCTGTGAGATTTGTGATAATTGGACCAACGGATGTTGATTGTTGTCTGTTTATGTCTTGAACCACGTCCTTTCATATGTTTATTGGTCAATATTTATACAACTTTACATATGGTTAGTCCAATGATACACTGAAAATTTGGTGGCAATTGGAGCTACGGTGTAGGAGAACATGTAAAAAATGTGTTTTTCAAAAAATCCAAAATGGCGGAAATGTTTTATAGGTGGACCTTAATGGTCCTTAAGGCTTTTTTGTAGAGCACATTGAGCTGGACCTGTGTGAGAAATTTCAAGTCAATCGGACTTACAGCGTGAGGGGTGTGGCCTTTCAAAGTTTGTATTTTTAAGCCTTATTTACAGCGCCACCCTGTGGGTTCATATTTCTATGGAAGCACATACACACCATTTCCAGTTATTCCCCCAAGTTTCATGTTTCTAGGTCACTGGAATTTGAGCCGGCATGGCAGACAACAAATAATAATAACAATAACTAAAACACACAAACATAGAAAGGTTCTACCGCTTCGCGGTTTGAACCTTAATAATGTTCATTGCTTCCCAGAGTCTTACAACTCTAGGGGACAATTTGTTTAAACCACATTTGGGTGTTAACATACATACATGTTTACACACGACAAACTGTGCTAATTTGAAAGCTAACCTTAAATATACTACTGATACAAAATCCTTTGACTTTCTTTTTGAGTTTCAATACTACTAACAATAGGATCGGTACACTAAACAAAAGAAGAATACAATATGGTCTGTCTCATGTTAGATTATTTCTGGGCACATGAACAGTTTTTTAAGTGCTGCACTCTCTGCTTCTCTTGTGTATACGGAGTGATCTCCTCCTTAGTTCAAAGAATTCACAAAATAATAATTTGTTATTAACCATTTGAAACTGTCCTGTATTTTGACAAGCTATGCTTGGGAAAACATTCAGTGTTTTTAAAATTTTAGTATTGCTGTTAAGTAGTTCATCAAGCATGCATTCATCATGACACAGGGCTGTCCTCTACATAATAGTGCATTAGCTGCTTTTTAATGATAAAAAGTATTTATAAGGATATCAATAACTGTGGCCTGGTATTATTTGGTATCAGTTAGGGA
Organism: Micropterus dolomieu; assembly: GCF_021292245.1. Taxonomy (NCBI): domain Eukaryota; kingdom Metazoa; phylum Chordata; class Actinopteri; order Centrarchiformes; family Centrarchidae; genus Micropterus; species Micropterus dolomieu. The sequence goes on along the minus strand of NC_060170.1, from coordinate 1,479,730 downwards.
TTTAATTTTATAGCTTCGCCCACACCTAATTGCCAGTTTTGGTAATATTAAGTAATATAGGTATCCCTCGTTTTCCATGAAGCTGTGCTAATTTATACCACATTCACGCCATATGAGAATTACTTTAATTACCAGTTTCTCACTTAAGAAACATAACATAAATAATGTTCACGTCACCATCCAAGTCATAATTATAACTGATCAACTTTTTTAAAAACTCATGTCAACCAAATTCTGTTCAGGTTTTATACACATTTAAAGGGTACAATGGTATATTGTCCACAAATAGTGTTTTTATTCCTTATACAGCTATTTTAAGATGCCTGGCATATACGATCACAAAGTCATAAACGTGCATGTGGTATTTTGTGTTCAATACATTTGCTGGAGTGACACTGATACAGTATGGTAATATGGTAGCCTGGCATAGTTACTATACAGTACATATTACAGTACTGTATTAAATGCAAAATGCATCAAACATACATCTGTGTACAGTTGTCCCTGTGCAGTCCGCAGGGAATCTTCCCTCCAATGCTCTGTTGACCATATCACTCCACCTCTACAGCACATAAACGGCCTTGTGGGATTTGTTGTCATCATTTTGAATAGAAGCTTGTCAGAGCAGTACAGCTCTGGTACAGATACAATGCAACAGAAGAGCTGTGCTTAATGACTGTTGCCATGTCATGCTAATCCTGTTGTGGTAATCAGGTTATCTGGCACTATACAAATGCGATTTCATCCTCATTAAATGTCTCCCCACAGCTTTGGCAAGTAGGCAGGTGTCCTGGGTGCTTTCCTTGAGATATAGAGATGTGGGAACATTTTGTAAGAAATACTGTGAGCAGGCAGGGGGAACAGGGGAATTACCAGTTTTAATGAAATAACAGATAACATGCAGTCAGTGTCATCTCTCTGCATGAGCATAGCTGCAGAAAAAGTCCAGGACAACCTGACCTGAAGCTGTATTTTATTTAAAGCGGCTATAATGAATATATTTATAATTATAATTTATCAAATGACAAAGTGAAAACAATGTGACAACATGAAAGGGGTTTTGTTTGACTCTTAATGTTCTTATAGCTTATAGCTAAATATTCACACTACCTGCCAATCAATTCAATTCTATTCAATTCAATTTTATTTATATAGCGCCAAATCACAACAACAGTTATCTCACAGCGCTTTTCATAAAAGAGCAGGTCTAGACCGTACTCTATGATGCTATTTACAGAAGCCCAACAGTTCCCACCAAGAGCAGCACTGGGCGACAGAGGCAAGGAAAAACTTCCTTTTAAGAGGCAGAAACCTCGAGCAGAACCATGGCTCAGGGTGGGCGGCCATCTGCCTCGACCGG
>NC_060170.1:1446589-1478270 GCF_021292245.1 Micropterus dolomieu | reverse complement strand
TAAGATAAGATGGTGCCTGACCATTAAGAGCTTTGTAGGTAAGAAGAATGATTTTAAATTCTATTCTGGATTTTACTGGAAGCCAATGCAGAGAAGCTAAAACAGGAGAAATATGATCTCTTTTCCTGGTTCCTGTCAGAACACGTGCTGCAGCATTCTGGATCAGCTGAAGAGTCTTAATGGACTTTTTCGAGCAGCCTGATAATAAGGAATTGCAGTAATCCAGCCTAGAAGTAACAAATGCATGGACTAGTTTTTCTGCATCATTTTTAGACAGGATGTTCCTGATTTTCGCAATATTACGTAGGTGAAAAAAGGCGGTCCTTGAAATTTGCTTAATGTGAGACTTAAATGACATGTAATCAACAAACAGCAGACAGACAATGCTAGAGACTAGCTGGTGAACGTAGTGAAGCATTTAACATTTAGCATTTAGCGTACTGTAGAGATCGGCACACGTACCTGTGTCACACAGTCAGCTCAGGGAATATCTGTGGTGGCATTTCAAACCAAACTCACCAGTGGAGGAGGCCCAGTACATCTTGAGTGACAGCCAGCAGCACCGGCCGGACTATGGGAGGTAACTCCGGTAACTCAGAGAATCACTAAGCTTGTCTATTAGATGCAAGAGGCATCACTTGGTTTTGTATTGAAAATACAAGATGATGCCTAAATGAGCAAGATGTTATTCCTTCGTTTAGCGCATACATTTCAAAAGTGGAAGATAAAAAGAAACACTTGCCTACCACAGTGGCAGGCAGTGAAAAGTTCATTTCAGACCCTTTATGCAACATTTAAAAAGACACCTGCAATGTTTTGCATTTTGTGACTTTCAGTAAAATAAAATACTGTTTTTCCAGACATATATTTCATGATTGAAAAAAATAAAAAATTCTTAAAAACAGTTAAAATATTAGTCTTGTCTTGTTCTTGTAACCACGATATCATATATTGTCTCGTCTCGTTAGCTAAGTGTATCATCACAACCCTGGTAAAAAGGGAATTGTTTGCCTACAAGTTAGCCATATCAATGAAGCTCAATCCTAATTTACAAAACAAAAACAACTTCATGAATCCTTATGGTGCGACTCAAAGGTCCAAAATACCAATAGACCTATAGACATGCATTAATAATCTTAATAAGCTTGTGGAAAAGAAGGGTGGCCTGTTCAGCACAGACCATTCCAGGGTCGGACTGGCACAATAATTCAAGCCAGGAGTTTGACTCCATTTCACCCTGTTCATGCAAACCACCACACTGCTAATTTTAGACTAACCCTATTTGTTGATGTAATAAGTACCAAACTAGGTTAGGTAGGTTAAGCCACTATTTTCATCTGGGAAGAAAGTTATCCACATTACAAAATACAAAAAATTTGTAGACTATCTGTGCTTGTCACTGCAATATTTTATTAAAATGATAATATAATACATGTCATATTCATCCATTTACACACATTCATACACTGATGGCAGGGGCTGCCATGCAAGGTGACAACTGCTCATCAGAATAGAACTAACATTCATACACATATTCACAGGATCAATTTGGGGTTTAGTATGTTGCTCAAGGACATTAGATCTAACCATAAACCTTTTGATTAGTGGAGGACCCAACAACAGAGTATCTCCAGGAGGGATTAATAAGTAGTGATGATTTGTCATTGTTGTGTTCAATAAAAAAAAGTGGCAGGAATTTAATCACAATTTTAATTTTCCACCTTTTTGTTTTCTAAAGTTGGTCCTTATGTAAATGCAGCTATATATTACTGTTAATTATTGCCTTACAAAAGAACTACTAACACAAAAACAGATCCATTTACTTGCTTTCAATAAAATATTGTCAGATACAAATGCTGTTTCAGATGCTCTTTAGCCATGCTAGCCACCTTGACCAAAGTGGTGGACTCACTGACTGCCTAACATTGCCATCCTTTAAACCACATAGCTAGCATGGCTAAAGAGCATTATAAAGACGTTTCAAACCTCAATGGGACTTTATTCTTTATTGTTAAATATACACTTAACAAAATTACAAAACACTTTTGTTTTTGCCTCCATTCATCATGAGCTGAACTCAAAAGATCTAAGACTTTCTCTATGTACACAAAAGGCCTATTTCTCTCAAATATTGTTCACAAATCTGTCAAAACCTCACAGGTTTTGACACAATAAAAGGCCACTTGGAAATGTGCAGTTTCACTGTATAGGGAGGGTTCTGGGGTGGTCCAGAAACCGGTCAGTATCTGGTGTGACCACCATTTGCCTCACACAGTGCAACGTATCTCCTTCACATAGAGTTGATCGGGTTGTTGATTGTGGCCTGTGGAATGCTGGTCCCCACCTCTTCAATGGTTGTGCGAAGTTGCAGTCAGGTCGAGACCCCAATGAGGACAACGAGCATGCAGATGAGCTTCCCTGAGATGGTTCCTGACAGTTGGTGCCGAAATTCATTGGTTATGCTAACCGATTGTTGCTGCAGCTGTCCGGGTGGCTGGTCTCAGGTGATCTTGAGGTGAAGATGATGGATGTGGAGGTCTTAACAGCAGAGGTGGGTAGCAAAGAGTTACATTTACTCTGTTACATGTACTCAAGTAACTTTTTTGAGTAAATGGTACTTGTCAGAGTAGTTTTAATGCAAAATCATACTTTTACTCTCACTTGAGTAGTTTTTAAGAGAAAATCATTACATTTGCTCTCTCTACAGATTAAAATTTAATGCACTGTGCAGCCAGCCCCGTGTCATCCCAGGGCGTCCGATACTGATGCTTTGTCAGTCTTTCTCAAAGCTTTGGCATTTGACCCCCTGTGATGAAACTGGTGCAGCGGGTTTCGGTTGTGACATCAGTAGGCTACACCGTGCTGAAACTGTCTATTTCAAGTAGCCGGCTATTTAAAAACGATAAAATATTCTTTATGTGGTTCATCATTGGTGATAAATTATCCGAAGGTCTTGCGAGGGGCGAACAACTCGGCACAACACGGTGAAGCTGGGGATCGGTCTCTTCAGGAAGTGTTCCTCCACTGCCACTGTACACATACATGCTACACTTACAAATGCGCACTGACGACACCAGGGTTAGGGTTACAGGTTTGGATTTATTCACGCACTTGAAAAACATTTATTGAATGTTTTATTCTTTTTACATATTTATTTACAGCATTAAACGTTGAAATGTATATTGTAATAGGCTGTATATTAACTTATTGGTAGAAAACTGGTAGTTTTATGTAAAATCAGATGTTGAGCACCCCCATATCGCCAAAATGGCGTGGTCCTTGTTTCACTGCGACGCTTCGACTGTGAGATTGACAGTCGAATCAGGCACCGCCCACCGAAGCATCGAATCTTCGACTATTTGTGGTCAGCCCTACTACACAGTTTATCATGCTTAAAAACTCCTCCTGCTTTCTGCCTTAATGGAAATATTCAAGCTAACAGTGTAGAACAGTCTGTATTTAACTAGTCATGCTCGTTGGTGTAGCCTCATGAAGACAGACCAAATTTTGCTCACACAAAAAAGACAAACTACTCTTATTTCATGTGGATGTGCCTGCCCACAGATGATCTTCCTCAGGTAAACGTGAAGAGATGAACACACCTGTATTTAATAGGCAATAAATTATGAAACATCACAGAATTATCACCTAATGAATTTAAAATCGGGGACAACAAGAAAATAATGTATATTTTTAAACAATCTTTACTTATTGCAGTTCTAACAGACTGTAATATTAATCTGGTATTTTGTAATCACACTTGATGGATACACACTGGGAATATTGTCCTGGTGTAAATGTGTCAGTTAATCTAATCAGGAGAAACATACAAGTAAATAAAAGTGTATGTTCACTTCTCTACCTTTACCTGCTAGTCAGATTATAGGTATGTATAAAAGCATATTCTGTACTTATAGGTCATATTTTGTTTTCAGTCTGTAGAATCAAACATATTTGATTATGGCATTTCACATCAGTGTTTGGTGTATCAACCTTAAATCATTGTTTGATTTTATTTTTAAACAATGACTGTGACTTGTGTGTGGAGAAACAACGTTACATAATCACAACCAAATGACTCCACTTGCACATCAGACCTTCAACAAGCACCAGAAAAGCAACTCTCCCTCAGATTTGTTCCATGCTGGATGGAGGAGGAGGAGGAGGAGGAGGAGGTATTTCAGTAGTTGAAGTTATTCTTGCTGTCAGTTTGATAAGGCCAATATGATGTGACCAGTAGTTATTAGAACAAACTGTGTTGACTGATCTGCTCCCTTGGCTGCTTTCCCTATAAAAACTCCACTGCTGAATGCTGCTGTTGTCAAGTGTCCTTGAACACAGCTCTCCATTTTTCAAAGCACGTATTCTAGATAACAGGCGTCAGTGTGTGGGAGAGGCCGATGAGATTCAGCTCCCAGATGTGAAGCAGCAGCCTGACATACTGTACTGTAGCTACAGTAGATCGAGCAGAACATCTGTCACAATATTGCATGTGTGATGGAAACAGAAACCATAGGTGTATGTATTCTGTGTAAGTGCAAGTATATATACTTGTTTGTCTATGTACCGTGATTGTTTAGTATTATTTGCATGCATTTGTGCATATGCATGTGTGTGTGGCTGAATGTCTGTGTGTGTGTAGGTGTTCCCACACATACAGTACATAACAGTACATGTCTTCTTGTTCTCTGTGTGGGGAGGATTTGATTTTGCGTAAAATCAGTCAGATGTATCTGTCATGTCACTTTCAGTGAGTGCATTTACATACACTTTAGAATTCCAGTTATGATAGAGGTTCTGGACTTACATTGTATTTGTTTAAGTTTATGTTTAGTTATTTAAAAGGTACAGTGCAGATTAATCAACATCAGGACTTGTCCAATATGTAAATGAGACAGATTTAGCCATACAGGCTAATTTTCATCTGCAGTCCTTGGCAGGTGGCATAACAGAAAAGAGCATGAAAAAACACAAAAGCACAAAATAACATAGACAAAGAGCACATAAACACAGACAAAATCACACAAGCACAACTGAGATGACACATAGAAGACATCAGAATATAAGCACAATTAGTAAACAATGTCAGAAATACTACTCCAAATTATGACCGCATATTTGATTATCCATTAACCACTGTATTATAGCTGTGGAAAAGGAGTTGAGAAGTGTAATTGTTGCTTAGTTATGTGTGTATAGTGTTCCAGGTAAGTGCCGCTCAATAGGAGAAGGCTGACTGACCAAAGGAACTTTATCTATATAGTATTTTACAGTCCCTTCTGGTAGTAGCTCTGGTAGATGAGTTAAGATTTTGTTTAATGAATTCACTGATTGGAGGGGGGGGGCAAACCATGGAATATTTTATACGCAACTATATTTGCAAATTTGATCATATTTTCTCATTTAAAAGAAACATATCATTCTTTTATATTTTACAATGATAATATGAGTTTGACTTTGTATCCAATGTTTAAAAGTCTGTGCATAAATTGTTTCTGCTGACTGTCATGTGGTCCTACCTGTCTGTGTCCAACTGGCCAGACAGTACAAGTGCATCTCAGAAAATTTGAATATTGAGGAAAACTTTTTTCAAAAGTCAAAAAGTGAAACTTCATATATTCTAGATTCATTACACATAAAGTGAAATATTGCATGCCTTTTAATCTTGATGATGACAGCTTACTGCTCATGGAAATCAAAAATCCTCAACATATTATAATTAATTTATTCAGTTATTAGAGGATTCCATGGCAAAGGTGTGCAAAATGATGTTTTGGAGGGAGAGGAGGATTCTGGTTTATTACAATGTGTTACAATAATCAATAATTGATTAAGGTAATCGACTACAGAAATATGTTGCAATAAACTACAATTATCACAAACAGACATATTTACAGAGAAGAAGATTAAAGAGGTGGTATATGCTCATGAGGTTCAAAATCTTATATAGGTGTTGTACAAGTTAACATGTTTTAATTTTCAAAAAACACCATATTTTTGTCATACTGCACATTGCTGCAGCTCCTCTTTTCACCCTGTGTTGAAGGCTTCTTTTTAGCTATGGAGTGATACATCTTGTCTCTAAATGATCTTTGTTGGGAGTTGCACATGCACAGTTCCTAGTTAAGGATTATTAGCCAATCAGAAGCAGAGAAGGGCGGGACAGTGAGAAGCAAACACAGCTTCAGTTCAGCTGTACATGTTGCCGACCAGCTTGGCAACATGGACTGGAGCAAGAGTTTCAGAGTGGTGAGTTATTAATCTGTAACAAAAGTATCTTTCATCCATAAAGTTTCAACTGAGCTCTGTCTCTACATCACAGGAACAACTTCCTGTCCACTGACTGCCTGGAGGGGAGCTAGTGTTTGGAAGGGAGAGGAGAGTTGTGTGCTGCAGCTCAGTGTGTTTCCACTGGTGTTTTTGTGGGCGTGTCGGACTAGCCGCTTGGTGAGCGTTACATGAGGCTCATTTAGCTTCCATCCATGTGTTGTCACATGGATGAAAGGGAAACTGCTGGACTACAAACGAGCGGTTCAGAGCAGAGCTTTCTGTGGGAGATGAGAACTCCCTTTGGGCTGGACTTTGGGCTTTTTCACTTTGCAAACCTGTTACATGCACAAAAAAGATATATAACTCAATAAAGGAGAGGGAAAAAGCTAAAAAGCAATATACCACCTCTTTAATATATTCACATATTACTGTATATCTAGATGTACATATACCTACATGCATCCTTGTATGTGAACATCTTTCCACGTATGTGTGCATGTATGCAGGAATGTGTGTGTTTGTTTGAGAGAGAGGGAAAGACAGCGAGAGAGAGAAAGAGAGAGAGCAGCAACTGTGATAGATGAATAAGTAAAAAAAAGCAGGCACAGGAGATTTGAGGTGACAGTCAATTTAAGTCAATATACTTCTTCCACTCACACACATACACAAACAAACAAACTCAGCAGAAAATAAAAATAAAACAAAAGCATGGCAAACCATTACATCCTTGGATCTCTTAGGAGGCTATACTGGTATTCATACACGCACGCACGCAAACACACACACACAAACACACACACACACATACAAACATTAACATACACACTTACATAATTTTTGTTTTCCTCTTTGTGAAAGTATGTTTACAGTCAGTCAGTATACAGCTGTCATCTGTCAGAGCTTGTGTTACTCACAAACTACACACTGTCTGCTTCTATGTATGCTGCTGTAGAATACATGGCCTGCTTCTCTACACACACACACACACACATACACACACACACACACACACACACCCACACACACACACACACCATCTTATTATGTGAAGCTAATGCACCACGGGACACATCACTGCATGAGTCACACATACTTTTATAAGAGAGAGAGAAAGAGAACAAGGGAGAGAGAGAACAGTGCTGGGAACACAGCACATGTTTTCGGCACACTGCATCTGTGGGATTACGAGCAGCTTGCAGTTAAATTAACATGATGTATATGCATCATATATCTGTATGCATCTATCACATTTATATTTGCTTTAATTAACAAAAAAACAAAACAACAACTACCCCCAAACCAGACACATTTTATTAAAGCCTGTGTCTTTAAAAAAAGCAGATGTTGGGTAAGGAATAAATGGTGTGAAGTCAAGGTCTGTTCACTTTGCGTGTCGTCATACTACAATAATGAAATTGTGGTTCATGCCTGTACAGAACCTCTGCCTGCTGTGAAAATGGCCTGTCCCTTACACTAATGTAAAAAGTAAATATATTGCTGCATTACAGGAGAACACTGTGGACTGGTAATGCACTCTGTCACTTCCAAGTATCCATTAGTCCAGGACACACAGCATAGAGTGAAATAATATTACCCACTTAAGTACGTAACCAAGGAAGTTTTCAGTGCGTCAGTTAGTTTGTGTTCATTAGATTAAACACAAATGCATTTCAAAACAGTAGCATATGAGCACAATTTGAACTACAATAACTGAGGGTCTTAAAAGTGCCGTAGAATGTAAAACTGTATTTCCCTTGGCATAGTTGAATAAAAACAGTTCGGTGCAGTTCAGATCTCGCACACTCAAATGTTACATAAGATCTGGGATGTTTACACCCCCAAAGTTACATATAGCTCACGTTCCAGAGATAGTGAGGAAGAGCCGGGATGACGCCGTGGAGGAAGCTCGAGAGGAGAGGGCAGGTAGGCGAGCCCAGCCAACGAGACGGAGGTGAGTGAACCTGGGGAAAGGCAGGCAGGCAGACGGACAGGGTTAATCACTCGGAAATAGAAAACAGGGAAACAGAGATTTTTCTAAAGCTTGAGTCATGCAGTGGCACCAGGTCAGGAGCAACGACGATCAAGCATAGGTTGTGTGGAGAACCAGGGTTGATATTGTGGCAGGGATGGAGTTGATTGCTGGCAGGAGTGGCAGGCAGTGGACAGTATGACAAATATGATGTGAACCCTGAATATAAGTATGAACCTGAAAATGAGCATTCTATGGTACCTTTAAAAGTAGATTGTGACGCATGTACACTCTACAATATATAGACACAGCATAAGACAATAATACAGGACCCTTCTTGGATGATGTTGTACTTTCGTGGTGCATATTCTTTACAAATTAACAATTAATCAAATGTATTTATTGTGATTTTAATCACCACAAACCAAATACCATACATTGAAGCTGGGGTTTTGAGGACCTCAACATTTATTTATTTATAGGTTTATCTATTTAATATTTAGGGACAAGCACATTATATAGCATGGAACACTGCCACATAGTACAACATTCCCAAACCAAGCTAGTTTGCAATGGTCAGCCATTATACAATAACACAGACCTCAATAAGAAGATCAAGACCACCAGCAAAAAACACACAGACTGAGCAGAGAATAAACTGGCAGTGACCTCTGCATAAGCCAGTTCAATCACACTGAAGGGCCCTCAGAGAGGCCCCTGACTGAGTGACCAGCTCTGCTGTGTGCACTGACCTCTTGTCCCGTGCATGATCTCTCCTCCAGCGTAAAAATAAACTCATCCACAACTTTTATAATAGCAACAATTCCCTCCTTCCCATCTCTTCATCCACCCACCCATCCTGCCCAACGCAAGACCCGCTGAGAGCTCCTCTTCCACCCACTCCATCCCAGCTGGAGCACTATGGAGATGCATATATAGCCCAAATCACAGTGAGTGTCATCATCTCTGCCGGTAATGGTGCTGATCTTTGCCTCTCTCTAGCTCTGGATGGCTCTGGGCCTGCAGAAACACTGTGCCCAGAATAGAAAACAGCTACTTCTGCCTCAACCTCTAATTCCCTGATGTGATACACCGCTGAATAAAGTCAATGGACCTGCCTGCGGAGACTTTCTTTGTCATGCTGCATTTTCTGTCATTTGTTAGTGAAGCTCTAGTTGCAGAGTACCATCGCTCCCTCTAGCTTATCTGGGTCGCTCTTTTTATTGCAGTCAGTTGAGAAGCATGATACTTTAAAATTTTATCAGGGCTGTAATTGGGCAGAGGAGACATTTTAATCCCGGCTACATGCTTTTTATAGCATGTTTTACTTTTCCATATGCTGTCAGAGGTAATGAATGGGAAATGATACTGGGTCAGCACATATTTAGCACCATTATGTTCTTCTGTTAATTGCTGCATTTTCCACTGCACTGTAAAAAATCACAAGTGCTGCTAAAGCAGGTATGTAATAGTTATATGAGGGTCTTCAGCTCTCTGAAAAGAACCACTGTATACAAGATGTGACCATGTGTACTTTCACATAGCAGTCCGGATCTCTGTAACCAGGGGCGATGAAACACACCATTACGTGTAGTACAACACAGACATTCAAGGATTATGTTGTCGATGACAGTAGGAAGAAGAGAACAGCGTTGTGCAAGGTCTGCAGCTCAAAAATCAGTGACGCGACAACCACAACATCTAACTTCAACCGTCAATATAGAACCTGTAAAGTAAGTTAAGTTACGTTAAGTGCACCCAGTTGTTTTGCTGCAGTTTGATGATGTTGTAACTTTTTGTTAAGTCCTCTTACTATCCCTGGTGGTAACCGGTCCTGATGAGAGTTCTTGTTATGTGCCCACAACTGCTATGTTAACTTCATACTCATATGATAATGGTCTTGTTACTTTGTCAATGGTCCAGACGATCCAATCCAGTAAAAACATACAAACAAGTCCAAAACACATTATTCCATCAATAAATCCCCAGGGACTGCTGCGGCATCGTTTCATATTTGTGGCAGACGTGGCTAGTATGTGGCTATGATGTATCCAAGATGGCGCTGTTTATAGCTGCCTCTGTGTCAGGTGTGCTTTGTTTTGTTTTGTTTTTGTGTGTTAACTCAGTTTTCGGCTGTGATTCCAGAGAAGAGCTCATGAACATCAGGGGAACAACTCCAGCGGATTTATTTCCCTCCTTTCTGGCATCATCAGTGGAATTATTGGACATTTTGGTGAAGGGCTCTCTCGTTGTTGTTCTCGCTTCCGCCGGCGGGGGACTCCAGCTGTGTGGATCAATACCGGACTCCGTGCTGCAGCTGGCTGGCTTCCAACTCTACAGAGCGCATCGTGACTCAGAGCTCTCCGGCAAAACAAACGGTGGAGGTATCTGTTTTTATATTAACAATAGCTGGTGTACCAACGTGACAGTGATTCAGCAGCACTGTTCTCCTAATCTGGAATATTTTATCATTAACTGCAAACCGAGTTTGCTTCATTCATTCTGATCGGTGTTTACATTTTGCCGCACGCCAAGGTGCACGACGCACAGCGCTTGCTGACCAACCAGATACTGTATGTGGAGCAGACAAACCCGGACTCCCTTGTTATTGTTCTTTGTGACTTTAACAAAGGAAACCTCAGCCAAGAACTCCCCAAATACAGTTTCCAAGTGTCCAACCAGAGAGGGGAACACTTTGGATCACTGCTACACCACAGTTAGCAGTGCCTATCACGCCGTTACACGCGCTCCACTGGGACACTCTGATCAAGCGACTAAACGACTACAGACCCGTTGCCCTGACCTCTGTGGTAATGAAGTCTTTTGAGCGCCTTGTGTTGTCCCACCTTAAATCCATCACAGACCCACTCCTGGACCCCCTGCAGTTCGCCTGCAGAGCCAACAGGTCAACAGGTCTGTAGATGATGCAGTAAACATGGCCCTTCACTACATCCTCCAGCACCTGGACTCCTCAGGAACCTACACCTGGATCGTGTTTGTGGACTTCAGCTCTGCTTTCAACACCATCATCCCGGCCCTGCTGCAGGACAAGCTCTCTGACTCCAGGACAAGCTCTCTGACTCCAGGACCATCAGCACTGGATCACCTCAAGGCTGCGTTCTTTCCCCCCTTCTCTTCTCCCTGTAAACCAATAGCTGCACCCCCAGTCACCAATCTGTCAAGTTCCTGAAGTTTGCGGACGACACCACCCTCATTGGGCTCATCTCTGGTGGGGATGGAGATTGACCATCTGGTGACCTGGTGCGGCCAGAACAGTCTGGAGCTCAACGCTCAGAAGACAGTGGAGATGGTTGTGGACTTCAGAAAGAGCACACCCCCACCCTCCCCCATCATCCTGTGTGACTCCCCAGTCACCACTGTGGACTCCTTCCGCTTCCTGGGCACCATCATCTCCCAGGACCTCAAGTGGGAACTGAACATCACCTCCATCATCAAGAAGGCCCAGCAGAGGATGTACTTCCTGCGGCAGCTGAAGAAGTTCAGCCTACCAAAGACAATGATGGTGCACTTCTACACCACCATCATTGAGTCCATCCTCACCTCCCCCATCACCATCTGGTACGCTGCTGCCACTGCCAGGGACAAGGGCAGGCTGCAGCGTATCATTCGCTCTGCAGAGAAGGTGATTGGCTGCAATCTTCCATCACTTCAGGACCTGCACGCCTCCAGGACAAAGATTGCAGCTGATGCCTCCCATCCCGGTCACAAACTGTTTCAGACTCTCCCCTCTGGCAAGAGGCTGCATATTTGTTGTTAATTGGTTGTTAATTGTAAATTGTTGTTGTTCCATTGTTATTTTTATTTTTATTATTTTTATTTTTTATATTGTCAGTTGTATTATTTTTCTCGATTCTTCTGTTATTCTTATATAACTTGCATTTGTTTATTACATATTTATATATTTCTACATCTATTTATGTCAGCTGTATGTCTGTCTAAGTGTAGCACCAAAGCATTCCTTGTATGTGTAAAACACTGCTTGGCAATAAAGCTCCTTCTGATTCTGATGTCATTATAACGTAATAACTCCGATTTGGATGTAAACAAATGCGATATCTTGTATTCAAATTAGACGCTGAACTCTGACCTTTCGACTTACAGCAAATTCAGCCTACAATAGCCATCGAGAGCCCATGCTGCAAGGAAGTGCCAGCCCCTATTATTTCGTGGGTAGGCCAAGCCAATTGCAACCAATTGTGCCTTTGACTGACAGCTTTAACTAGGAAGTTCATTCAGCAGAGAAGCTTGCCGCCAAGGGGCAGTGCTGTTTTTGGAAAAAATATGCTAAACCGTACCCTTAGAAAAACCTGGGTAATATTCATTTTTCATGGTATTGGTATAAAATTGAAATTGGACTAGGTAAGGCTTTATGCTGTGGCCCCACAGTGTTTTCCAGCTAATAAATCCTAGCTGTAGTTGTCTGCATGCATTTGCTAGCAAACTTTTTCAAGGGGAAACAAAAAATATATTAGTTTTAATGTGTTTAAACTTATATTAATCAATTCCAGTAGCACTTACAGTGATTCTGACTTTTGGGTTAGACACTTCAGAGTGTTATCTTTCAGAGAAGCCCCAAAACCATGCATTTACACCAAATGGAACTACATTCAATAAACTTGAAGAGATTATGGTGGTTATGGAATGGTAAGAGGTTACCATTACTGACACATGTTTCCATTACTCTATTTTTCTATCCCATTTCAATAATCAGTAAAGCCAAAAGTAGACTAAATAATAGAAACACTCATCACTACATCTTCCAAAATGATCATACATTTGAATTGCCACCTCTCTTAAACTCACTGAACATAAACTCAATTCCTTTTCAGAGTCAAAAAGAATCATATGACTTGTGACTTGCTTGACTTTCATCACAGTAACTTGCTTGAGACTTGAAGGTTAAGACTTGAGACTTTTTTTGTGACTTCGACATGTGTGACTTATCCCACCTCCTTATCCACAGTGGTGGTGGAGTTGCTCTACACCACCACTGCTGTCATTGCAGTCAGCTTCTCTTGATTATGATTCCATCAATATTTATCTTTCAGGAGGTTTTCCCGGTGATGAAAACCGGTAGAAACATTGAATAAAGTAGTTTCATGTCATTCTGTTGCAAAGAGAGGAGGAGAGCAGGAGAGTCAAAAAATATAATGCAGAGCAACATGCTCAGTTGAAAGTTGTTGAAAGTTGTGAAAACAGATAGGTCCCTTGCAAACAGTTTTTTTCATCCTCCACAATCAGATGTCCTCCAATCAGATATGATGATGATGAGGATCGCTTCATATCTATAGTGCACAGTTATTTGTGGAAGCCATTCAGTCATCCACAACCCAGCAGCAAAAACTTGGACTACACTCTCAGACTGACTACTGACTGAATGCGTAAGTGAACAAACTATTTTACAGCTGTTCACAAACTGAAATGAATTAATTTTGTTCCAGAACTAAACTGACACTAATCTTTATTTTTCTATTTGGGCAACTGAATTATCTGCACAAAAAAAGAGAAAAGTACGCAAAAACCGTAGTATTTTGAGTTGGATTATCTTTTGTTTTGTGGACATATAAATATATGAATATTTTGGTTGTGTGCTAACTTATGTTTGCGTTGTTCTTATTGTTTTGGGTATGGTAATTGAATGGTGGGGTGTACATTTTGCTGGATGTGCATCCTTTTGTGACATTTGATTAAAATTATTTTTTTTAAAGCAAAAAACAAATGAAACAAAGCGTGACTGATTGATCTTAATGTCAAGGCGAGAAACTTGGCACCCACTCATGAATTTCCATGACGGGCAGTCAGCTCATGGACACACTGGTGTCTTACAGTGGATTTGAACACAGGTCTCTCACACCAAAGGCATGTGTCTTACCACTGCACCATCACCACCCACTAAACTATACTAAAATATTAATCATAACAGAGTATTATACAAACTATAAAATTTGTCTGGTGGGAAACTTAATGTTGACTACCAGTCTTTCTCTTACATAAAAACAAACAGAACAGTATATCAAAGTCATGTTGGTGAAAATGATGTATAGGTTGAGGGTAAGGTTGTCTATAAGTAAGTCCATGGTGCTTGAGCACTGTATGAGGGAGTGGAAAGTGTCTTTATTCTTATCCAACAAAGGTTAAAGTCAAGGGCAACTGGACTTGGTTGAAGATACTGGAAGACGTTTCATCCCTCATCCAAAGAACTTCTTCAGTTCTGACTGACTGGCAGGGAAACTCGGCTATTTAACCTCAGTGGGGTCATTTGCCAGGATCGTCAATACCGCTGGTTCGTTAGTGCTCCTGGTTGCTGTAACGACAGTCGTTACAGTCGTTAGGACTACGGGTGGCCAAGACTGAACGACCATCGTTGGTATCCTCACCTGAGGCCAATAGGTTACGTTTGTTGAGTTTCCTGGGAAGTGATGAAAGGACAGCATTGTAAGTGGGGGATAAGTGGTGGCGTAGACCCCCTCCCCTGTTCAATGACGGCTTCTCGGGTGTAGATGGCTTCCTTGACACCTCTTTCAAACCATCCATCTTCTCTGTCTAAAATGTGCACCTGGTGGTCCTCAAACGAGTGTCCTCTGTCCTTCAGATGTAAGTAGACTGCAGAGTCTTGACCTGAGGAGTTGGCCCTTCTGTGTTGAGCCATGCGTTTGTGTAGTGGTTGTTTAGTCTCCCCAATATACAGGTCTGTGCATTCCTCACTGCATTGGACCGCATACACTAGATTGCTTTTCTTGTGTTTGGGTGTTCGGTCTTTGGGGTGTACCAGCATCTGTCTTAGTGTGTTCTTGGGTTTAAAAAAACACAGGGATGTTATGTTTGTTGAAAATCCTCCTGAGTTACTCTGATACTCCAGACACGTATGGAATCACAATGTTGTTGCGTTTGACGTTCTTTTCCTCCTCCCCTGTAGTTTTGTTCTTCTTGGATCTTGTGGCTGTTTTCACAAAGGTCCATTTAGGGTATCCACAGGCTGTAATTGCCCCCTTCAGGTGTTTCTGTTCCTTCTCTCTGGCTTGGGCACTTGTTGGTATGTTTTCCGCTCTGTGGTGTAGCGTTCTCATGACCCCTAGCTTGTGCTCCAGTGGGTGGTGTGAATCGAAGAGTAGGTATTGGTCTGTGTGTGTGGGTTTTCTGTAAACACCAATTTGCAGGCTCCTGTTCTCAGTGCAGTCCAGGAAGGCCAAACTGTTGTTCCGTCAGGTTGTAAGCGAGCTGAGGGATACTAAAATGTAACGTGAACACAGCAGACTGCTGATTGGTCAGAGAGAATCGTCAGTATTCACTGCATCATAATTGCGTTCACCAGACAGAGGCCAGCAACAGAAAGTTTTATATTTTACAGCTTCCGTATGTAATTTCATCACTAAATCCACTTCTGAGAGGTTTTGAGGTGAGAAATCAGCTGTGTAGATTTCGAATATTGACAGTTTTACGAGAAGAACAAAAATGTGCTTGAATATTTTCGGAGTTGAGGAGCTCCGCAAGTGGCTGCGGGGGAAGCCTGTGCGTGTGAGGCCGGCCAGCCGCCCGCTCACAGAGCCCTCTGCTCCCGCCGTCACACAGACCGCTGCAGCAACAACGGCAGAGGAAAACACAGCTGGAAGGTTTTCATACCGCTTATCTGTCTTTACATTCTGAAGAATGAGAAACGTTTTAACCGTAGACTGTATATATTTTAAAAGCTGTGTGGATCGCTGGTGTGTGTGTCGCATTGAACATTACGTCGCGGCAGTTGTGTGTGGCGTCGCTATGACGACAAGCTACGTTCTATCTCTGGGTACTACCTGCAATGGAAAATGGAGCAGGGCCGAGTAGAGCCGAGTCTATCGATTTGCGCTATGGAAGCA
This sequence comes from Micropterus dolomieu, assembly GCF_021292245.1. Lineage (NCBI taxonomy): Eukaryota > Metazoa > Chordata > Actinopteri > Centrarchiformes > Centrarchidae > Micropterus > Micropterus dolomieu. Next base: position 1,462,157 of record NC_060170.1, on the reverse strand, counting down.
TTTTTCGGCAAGGCAGCATAGATTGTCAGAACACCGGCAACAGAACATTTAGTCCTGATGGTAAGATGTGGAACAATGATGTTTTGTGGTTGTGGACTGATAATAACTTGTACCATCTGCTAGGTTACGGTTGCAGTCTGCAGCTCAGCTTTGATTTGGATCACACTACCTTGTTTCTTACGACCCGCCCTTCTCTGCTTCTGATTGGCTAGAAGTCCTTACCTGGGAACTACGCATGTGCAACTCCCAACAAAGATTTTGTAGAAGTAAGATTCATCACTCTGTATCTCAGAGGGCAGAGCGTACAACACACAGGGTGAAAAGAGGAGCTGCAGCAATGTGCAGTATGAGAAAAACATGGTGTTAATTAAACCATGTAAACCTGTTCTGGTACAACCCCTAATTAAGATTTTGAACCTGAAAATGAGCATAATACCACCTCTTTAAGGACACTGTTGCTGTCTCGTCTTCGTCTCGTTTTCGTCAGGAAGAAACAAGGTCGTTTAGTCTCACTGGCTGTGTGAGGCCATTTCACAGGCCTATGTGTCAGCCGGTGAATGTCCCCTGGACAGCATCAGGGTACACTCCACGAGAGGTTCGGAGGTGCGGCACGGTGGGCCTCCTGGTCTTCCCCGTGCTTGTTCGTCCGTTTTTACCTATGGGATGTCTCCCTTTTCTCGTTGACTAATTCAGTACTGAGTGTTCTCTCTAAGTGATTGTGCTTTGTATGTGCGGTGCATCTTCTCCCACCCGGACAGTGGGGGGAGCGGCCGCTGCTTGCGCTGGCCCTGTGCAGCTGGAAGGTTGCAGTGCACAGCTGCGGGACCCCCCATCCTGTCCCCGCCCTATTAGGCATGGGTCGATTTGCCTCTCCCATGTCGCCCCATCGGTGGTTGCGCGTTTAATTTGGAGCAACTGATTTCCCAAATGCCAGATAATATACCATGTTGGAGCCTAAAATGTAGCTAAGACCAGATTCTTAGAGGATAGCATAAAATAAGGAAAATACGTGTGTCTATTAATGCTGTGGTTCCTTCTCTTGATTCTTGGTAATAAACCTTGCTGTAGCATTCTGACAGCCTGGAACGGAGCCACTGCCTGATGGTTAAGGCGAGTAAATAAGGCTTTGCAGTTATCAAGATGAGAAGGACATAAAAGCAATTATCAATCTCTCTGGGTCAAACAGACTCAGGAACAATCCAATTTCTCAAATATGTTTTAATGTGTGAAAGGACTCAAAATTATTTCTTCAGCCAATTTATTCTCTCCTGGCACCTGACCAGTGTGACTATACTGTTGGGGTAAGTATGAACACAGTAGCCTGCTGTTGCTACTGAGCAGCAGTGGTGGTTTGTGGAGCAGGAAAATATTACTTTCCCCACCTGCTTTGTTTCAGATGAATGAAATGGACACTTTGCAATGAGACATCAAGCCCTGCTCTGCCCACACCCCCTACTTGCAAACTACAACCCATCTGCAGCTAAAGTAGAATGCAATATTTTTGCAGAATCCCTTTTTTTCTCAGTCACCTTTCAACAATTTTACATAGGAATATAAGTCTCTGCAACTGCTGCTGTTTTGTCAACAAAAGTCATAATTTGCCAACTCTCCTTTAAAAAGGACATTTAATTTATATTTTGTCTCATTGATTATTTTTAATTAAGTATGTGTCACATCTTCACAAGATGGATATTTCAATGTAAAGCAAATCTTTACAGTTTAGACTCTCCTTCTATCTTGGTTTATAATACTGGCCCGCCTGCTCAGACAAGCTGAAGTGAAAACTTGATTTACAGGTAGTGTTATTGAAAAGGCTGGCAGGGTAAATTATACCCTGTCAAAGTCTGCAGATACTTTAGCCTTGGGCTCAGCCAACAATATAACAAGCTAATTCATCATTTCTGGGTAGGGGACAGTGCAATGCGGGTTATTGTGGCTGGAGTGGGGTTAATGAACAGTGCACAGCCTCACACAAATAATGGAGCTGTTAAAAGACTGCTGTATAACTGTGTTTAGGTCTCTGTACCTGTTCATTTTCTACAGTGGTCCACCTGCTGTCACATTATCACACCATGAGCATGGCAGATTTATATCAGCATCTGTTTTAGTTTGCACATTTCTGGGAAGCAAAGCTGCTCTAGAGGCAGAATTGGTCTAATTTCTGACATAAATCTTATCATGAAAGCACCACTGGTTTTTCAAACGCACATTAGCTAACTGGCAAACTGAAGGATGTATGTTTAATTATGGTCAGAGCTGCAACAGTTGCAAGGCCCATATTGTATGCCTTATGCTTCTTATTATTCGAATAATTTTTTTTCCATCTTCAAATGCATTTTTGGGGGGCTCAAAAAGTTGTGAAACTTGGCACACACACCACAAGAGGTGAATATAGACATCTGATGTTAGTTTTATAGTGGCCCCTACACATTTTCAAAACAAAAGCCTCCACCTTTCTGTTTCACTTGGATGCACCAAATTTAGGAGGCACATGTATCACGTCCAGATATCGTGAAGCTTGTGGGTTTTTGTCAAACGCCATTGCCGTGACGAGGCATTATTTGCCATGAAACAGGAAGCTGTTTTTTCAGAGGCTAAGGATGCTTGAAAACTTACGAAACTTTGCGCACACATTAGAAGGCATGTATTGTGTTGTGTGATATGGTTCTGGGGCAAGGGTGTAGAAAACTGGCTTGATAGCGCCCCCTACAAAATTTCAGCTGTATGTTTCACCTAGATTTAGCCAATTACCTACATTTGGGAGGCAGATGTATTATCTCTAGACTTGAAAAATCCTCTTAGAGACATTACATTTACATTTATTCATTTAGCTGACACTTTTATTCAAAGCAACTTACAATTGTTATACATGTCAGAGGTCTCACACCTCTGGAGCAACCAGAGGTTAAGTTTCTTGTTCAGGGACACAATGGTAGATGGGTCACAGTGGGGGATTGAATCCATGTGTCTTATCCATTGCGCCACCCTGCTGACATAACCTAAACCCAACTGGAAGTCAGCCATTTTGAACTGATTGTGCAATTGAATGTGGTATTTGTGGCCATTTACTGGCTTCATATTTTAAGGTATTCCTCCTAGAGTATTCATCGGATCGACTTTAAATGTGGACAGTGCAATCTAAAGACTTTTGCGATGTTATTAAACTGCAAAGCTTTTGAGTTTCCTTTGAATGGCGTGGCATTGAATTTTGATGTTTTGATGTTTCACAATTTGTAATTGTGCTCACTGGAGGAAGTCACTGAGGTAGTCATACAACTCCACAGTGGCAAAGCCCCAGGCATTGATGAAATCCGCCCAGAAATGCTAAAAGCTTTGGGTGTGGAGGGGCTGTCTTGGATGACACGTCTCTTTAACATTGCGTGGAAGTCAGGTACAGTGCCCAAGGAGTGGCTGACTGGTGGTGGTTCCCCTATTCAAAAAGGGGGAGCAGAGAGTGTGTGCCAATTACAGGGGTATCACACTTCTCAGCCTCCGCCGTAAAGTCTACTCCGCTGATAGTCGAACCTCAGATCGAAAAGGAACAATGCGGTTTTCGCCCCAGCTCTTTCCTCTCACAAGGATCCTGGAGTGGGCTTGGGAGTATGCCCATCCAGTATACATGTGCTTTGTAGATCTGGAAAAGGCATATGACCGGCTCCCCAGGGAGATATTGTGGGAGGTGCTGCGAGAGCATGGGGTGAGGGGGGCCCTTCTCAGGGCTATCCAATCCCTGTACATCCAAAGCGAGAGCTGTGTCCGAGTACTCGGCAGTAAGTCGGACTCTTTCCAGGTGAGGGGTGGCCTTCGCCAGGACTGCGCTTTGTCACCAATCCTGTTTGTGATATTCATGGACACGATATGGAGGCGTAGTCGTGGCGAGGAGGGGCTGCGGTTCAGTGGGCTTGGGATCTCATCACTGCTTTTTGCGGAAAATGTGGTCCTGATGGCATCATCGGTCCGTGACCTTCAGCTCTCACTGGATCGGTTCGCAGCAGAGTGCGAAGCGGTTGGGATGAGGATTAGCACCTCTAAATCTGTGGCCATGGTTCTCAGCAGGAAACCGGTGGAGTGCCAACTCCAGGTAGGGAATGAGTCCTTACCCCAAGTGAAGGAGTTCAAGTACCTTGGGGTCTTGTTCACGAGTGAGGGGAGATTGGAGCAGGAGATTGGCCGAAGAATCGGAGCAGCGGGGGCGGTATTGCAATCGCTTTACCACACCATTGTGATGAAAAGAGAGCTGAGCCATAAGGCAAAGCTCTCGATCTACCGGTCAATTTTCGTTCCTACCCTCACCTATGGTCATGAAGACTGGGTCATGACCGAAAGAACGAGATCACGGGTACAAGCAGCCGAAATGGGTTTCCTCAGGCGAGTGGCTGGTGTCTCCCTTAGAGATAGGGTGAGGAGGAGTGCGACACAGTGTAAGCTGCATTATTTAAGTAGTTTAGCCACTAGGAAGCAGCAGAACCCTAAAAATATTACTGTCCAACACATTCTTTCTCCTAACATGGTCAGGGCCCCTTGGTGTCACTTTTTACGCCCTGGCTACCCCTTTTGCGATATTTTTGGCATGTATCGCGGTCAAGTTAGCAACAATGAATTTGCAATGTCGGGTTATACTTTCAAAACAAAAATAGTGGTTAACGTTTTGAAACGTTGCAATTTGGTTAGGTTTGGACACCGAATATAGTTTATTTCTGTTTACCACTTTTTAAATTGTTTATATATTAATACAGTATATATTGTCTGTTACATAGCAGAAGATAAATCTACCTACTTACCTACCTACCTACCTAACCTACCTACCTACCAAAACTACTTGGTTAAGTTTAGGAAAATGTCATTTTTACTTACGTAAGTTACCTATGTAAAGTTACTTACGTAACTTGCATAAGCTACATAATTTCACTAAAAGCAATCAATTTAGACTTTTTGGTTCGCTCTTTGTCACACCCATCCATCCACCCCGCCTTTTAGCATTCACAAATGACACTACAGGTCTTCCTCCAGTGCACTGAACTATGACACCAAAGAGCTTCCCAATGAGTTACAAACTGACGCCTGCGTCCATATGTGACGACTTGGGAGTGAGAACGTGAAGTCATCAGTGAAGTCTATTCAGTTGTCATAGAGATACTATAGGGTGAAAGCTCTATGAGAAAAAGAGTAAGTGCGGTAAATGTGGAGTTAAGAATTTAGTATTTTTTTTTTACACTTGATACACAGTAACAGAATGTGTAATAATAATAATAATTCATTTTAGTTAAAGGGGTTATATGTAGTTTTTCAATGAAATCAGGTCATCGCTATAATGACTTATGCATACATTTATAACACGATATAATGCGTTCTAACAATTGCTATAATCACTTACAAACATGCATCAGGTGCTATAGCAAAGTTCATAACGTATTATGACCTTTTGATTTAATGTTTTATAACAAATAGTAATACCAGTTTATATCAATGTGCGCCAAGAATCTCCGACCATGTTCCATAGTACGCCTATGGACAGGCCCTAACAGATGCAGTGGACAATTGGAGACAACTGCTTCACAAAACGTATTAAAGGACATTTTAAAGTAATTGAATGGGAATACTGTTTGGGCTGTAAGGGTGGGAATCTCTTGGCACCTCATGATTCAATTTGATTACAATTCAGAGGGCGGAGATCCATCTTGATGCATCTTTTTTTTCTATGGGATTTCTGGATAATTACTAGGCATTTAATTTGCACATTAAAATCCCAAAGAAACGTCTCAATTGCTTAAAAGGACTAGTTTACATCCCTGATTTACTTTACTAGCCTCAGTTCCTCCGTGCTCATCAGCGTCCTTTAACAACCAGTTGTCAGACTCTAGAAACTGAAATATTACCCTAACCGCGATTTGTTTACTGCCCTATAGCGATGCAAGGAATGGCAGCAAGCTAACACTAATTAGCTCAGACCTGCTGCTGTTTGCTTCATAATGTTCAATATAGATTTATTGTCGTTTTACTGATACTCAGGTACAGACCGTCTCAGTCGCTCTCAGTCACATAATATACAATACTGCAACAAAATGGCAACAACAACACAGAGGAAGACCTATCCACTAAGCTTACAGTTATGTTACTTACTGCAGTCTTTCAATTTTATTTATATAGTGCCAAATCACAACAACAGTTATCTCAGAGCTTTTCGTAAAATGCTCTGTATTTGTATAGCGCCTCTCTAGTCTTTTCAACCACTCTAAGCGCTTTTACATCTGCATCACACACATTCATACACCAGAGGTAATTCGGGGTTCAGTATCTTGCCCAAGGCATGACATGCAGCCTGCAGGAGCTGAGGATTGAGCCACCGACCTTCTGATTGATAGGCAAGCCGCTCTACCTCCTGAGCCACAGCCACCCTAGAGCAGATCTGGACCATACTCTGAGATGTTATTTACAGAAGCCCAACAATTCCCACCAAGAGCAAGCACTAAGCGACAGAGGCAAGGAAAAACTTCCTTTTAAGAGGCAGAAACTTTGAGCAGAACCATGGCTCAGGGTGGGCGGCCATCTGCCTCGACCGGTTGGGGTGTGAGAGAGAAAGAGAGAGAGAGAGGGCAAGAGAGGGACAGAGAAAGAGAGAGAGGGATGGAAGGAGAGAGGGAGGCAGCCTACACAATATACACACACAGAGGTACAGACAGTAAAGGTGATGTTGCTATAGACTGAATGAATAATGGTACATATATTTATAGTAGTGTTTATGATAATAATCATAATGTTAAAGATAATAATGGGAAGTCCCCCGGCAGTCTAGGCCTATAGCAGCATAACTAAGGGATGGTTCAGGACTCACCTGAGCCAGCCCTAACTATAAGCTTTATCAAAGAGGAAAGTCTTAAGCCTACTCTTAAATGTGGAGATAGTGTCTGCCTCCTGAAACCAAACTGGAACCTGGTTCCACAGGAAAGGAGCTTGATAGCTGAACGCTCTGGCTCCCATTTTACTTTTGGAGACTCTAGGAACCACAAGTAACCCTGCATTCTGGGAGTGCAGTGCTCTGGTGGGGTAGGAAGGTACTATGAGCTCTTTAAGATATGATGGTACCTGACCATTAACAGCTTTGTAGGTGAGAAGAATGATTTTAAATTCTATTCTGGATTTTACAGGAAGCCAATGCAGAGAAGCTAAGGGCCTGTGTCTATCAGCGTCTTTTTTCAATTCATTGCAATGGGAGTGCTGCGTTTCTACAAGCTGGTAAAAACGACAGCAGTGTGACGAGGCGCTGAGCGTTTTTTCCGGTCGGCGAGAGTTGAAAAATGTTCAACTTTGGGAAAACGCTGCACTCGCCACTGTCACTTTTTACTCAGCTGTCCAATCACAGTAGAGGAGGGGCGGGACCTGGATCCTGGAACCGGGCTTCGCCGAACCTCAGCTCTTGGACTAAACGGTGGTACTCGCCGAGATGTTTCCTCGCACACAAAATGTAATGAACCCTTATACGGCGAGCCCGTCCTCTCTCGCTACCTGCTTCAGCCTTCTCTTCATACAGAGCAAGGGCCAGAGCAAGTACTCTTCTCTGTATTGACATTTTTACATCCAGTAAAGTCAGGTAGGACTACTTGCAACAAATGTATCATAGCAACCAAAGTAGTCATAAAAAAAACGCTGCGCCTCAAAAACTCCTGCTGGGCGTTTTCAGAAAATCACTTTGGTGGACAAGGGCCTTAAGACAGGAGAAATATCATCTCTTTTCCTGGTTCCTGTCAGAACACGTGCTGCAGCATTTTGAATCAGCTGAAGAGTCTTAATGAACTTTTTCGAGTAGCCTGATAATAGAGAATTGCAGTAATCCAGCCTAGAAGTAACAAATGCATGGACTAGTTTTTCTGCATCCTTTTTTCTCCATCCGATTTTTGTAATATTACGTAGGTGAAAAAAGGCAGTCCTTGACTTTAACGACATGTCCTGATCAAAGATAACTCCAACATTCCTCACAATGGTGCTGGAGGCCAGGGCGATGCCATCCAGGGAAGCTATATCTTTCTTTTTGCATCACAGAGGTGCCTGGGCCCTAGAACAATAACAAATGCATGGACTAGTTTTTCTGCATCATTTATAGGCAGGATGTTCCTGATTTTCGCAATATTACGTAGGTGAAAAAAGGCGGTCCTTGAAATTTGCTTAATGTGAGACTTAAACGACATGTCCAGATCAAAGATAACTCCAAGATTCCTCACAGTGGTGCTGGAGGCCAGGGCGATGCCATCAATGGAAACTATATCTTTAGATAATGCGTCACAGAGGTGCTTAGGCCCCAGAACAATAACTTCAGTTTTATCTGAGTTTGACATTACAGGTCATCCAGGTTTTAACATCCTGAAGGCACATTTGAAGTTTAGCTAACTGATGAGTTTCATCTGGCTTGATCGATAGATATAACTGAGTATCATCTGCATAACAATGAAAGTTTATGGAATATTTCGTGATAATATTGCCTAAAGGAAGCTTATTGTCGCTGTCCGATGAAAACCACGTATATCCACGTTAGATGATTTTGTCTTTTTTCTATATTTGGAACAAGCAAATTCTCCTCTGTATGCTGTCAGCGTTTGTAATCAAATTGACCAATTAAAAGAGGTTTTATGACGTTATGTATTGAACAAGTATCTCCATTGGATGTGAAAAGTTTCCATCAAACAGCGTATTTCCCGCTACAGGCTGTATGCCCCTCCCTCCCTTTGTTCGAGAGGAAAATGCGCTCGTAAATTTCAGTGTGGAAGATAACAGCGCCAAGGTAAAGTATCACCATAAGATTATTATTTGACAACTATTCAAGTTTGTACATGTTCAGTCTTTTTCAACTGTCATTTGTGTAGATTAGCTAACGACATTTTTTTTATTTACATCTCAATGTTGATAGCTAAAGTGTGGCTCTCGACAGCTAGCTAACGTCAGTTGGCTAATAAACACTGTCTCGATTTGTATTGCAATCAGATAGCGAACATTAGTTAGTATCTTATATAACATAATCTGATCTGTCACGATATATCAGATAGTTTGCCTTGTTTGTAAACACGTTTTATACCGTGGATAAGTACTAGGGCAGACTTATAACCTTACATCGTTACAACGTTGTCATTCTCGAATCAAGTGATGCCAATCCAAAGCTTTCTTTTTATCATGGCAGCATTGTTTACTTGTACATTTGTACATTTCCTCTTCCTCTTCGTTTTCTTTAGAGGAGCTTTGCGCATTGTTCAATGTTAAATACGATAGGGCAGTAGAGGCAGCAGCCAGGGTCAGCAGTGAGGAAGAAGGTTTGTGGAAAACTAGGATTAAGACAGCCAGAGCAAAGAATGCAAAGTCAGCAACATTGAATTATGTCAATATTGTATTCAGTATACTTTATGTGTTCTTCTTTATCTTTTCAAGATTCCCTTGAGTGTGACCAGGTTGAGTCTCCTGCTTTTGTACCGGATGAATGTGAAAGTGAAGGTAGGTATTATTAAAGTTATTTAAAATTATTTTTTTGTGTGTAAAACATTTCCTACAACAAATGCAGATCACAGAGCTTCACATATCTAAACGCAGTATCAGTCCATCCAAATTAATGTGGGCGTCTTTGAAAACTCAGAATTGAAGAGAACACAAAAGAGATACTTAAGTACAGTGCCAGTGAAGTAAACTAGGATTAGGTCAGCAACACTGACGTATGTCAGTACTGCATTAAGTGTACTTTTTATGTTCTTCTTTATCTTTTCCAGATTCCCCTGAGCGTGACCAGGTTGAGTCTCCTGCTGCTATTGTGCCAGATGGATTTGAAAATGAAGGTGGGTATTATGACCTAGGACAGAACGTTCTGCACACCATTAGACTCCAAATAAAAACTGTTCTTGAGGGCAACATTTTCATCTGATCTTATAGAACCAAGCACTGCCTCCAAAACAAATTTATTATTACTGTACTGATATATTCGTCTTGCACCTGAACTTAACTGGATTTGCACACTTTTTGGATGTATAATAATAATAAAAGCAAACTCTTTGTATACAATCTTTCATAAAAAAAAATATAGCACAAAGCAATTTAGAGATCACAATAGAGTAAGAAGTAATAAAACAGCACCAATAAACAGACACACTCTGATGCACACGTAAGTGCATGATGTATTTAATGCAGTAGTGTTTGTTAAACTGTTGGATGTTTTCCTAGTTGGCTTGTTACTGTTTGTGGTCAGCTGCACACGCTGTCTTTCTCATGCAGAAATACACACACCACTACGACACACTGTGAGGACAACATTTACAGAATTTTTGTTTTCTCTTTCTTTTAATCACAAGGAGAAGGAGTTGAGGAGGATTCTTCAGCTGGTGGGGCTCGTCCAGGAAGGTCAAGGAAGAAAGGAGATCCAGAGACCTGGAACGTGAATGTCCAGAAAAGAAGGAGAACGAGGGGCCAATCCAATCAAGAAGAATCAAGAGCCTGGTTTGAAGGAGGGAAGAAAAATAGGGATACCATGCCAGTCTGCGGCCTGCTAAAAGTCCACTAAACTGCACTGCAGAGAAGTAGAGGACTCAAAGAGGGAGGAGATCTTTAGGTATTTCTGGGGAAATTAGACTGGAAAGAGAGGAAAATTTTTGTTAAATCTTTGGTGGAGATAAGCAGTGTAAAGCGGCGGCGCACAGGAGCAGATGAATCCAGGAGGTCGGCATCCATTTCCTGTCATCTTGTAGTGGATGCGAGAAGAATCAGAGTGTGCCAACGCATGTACCTGTCTATACTAGGCATAAAGCAGTGTTTTTTTTTTAAATGGGTAGGAAGAAGAGGAGAGAGTCCTGAAAAGACTGAGAGAGCGAGAGTGAGGTCAGAAGAGCAGGACGTCCTTAAGACCTTCCTTGTAGATCTTCACAAGGTTCCATCACACTACTGTAGGTCCTCTTCATCAAAGATGTACCTGGAGCCGAGAGGGGTCCAACTGCAGACCTCCACTGTCAGGCCGGTCAGTTTTTTTTTCCATCCCCATAGGACGCAACGTGATGCATTCTCGGTTGTTTCGCTACTCTACACATCACGACAGCGGTAGGTGAGCATTATCCAAAACACTGAGTAAAGTCTGAATGCATTGCTCTTGGTGTATATTCGCTGTAAATAGCTACCGCTGTCAATACTGTACATCTAAATCACACAAATTACAGAATGTTAAACGTGTGTAAATTAGTTTATTTGTCGTTCTACATAGCTAACGGCAACGGTGGCTAGCGTTAGCTCCTGAAGTAGCAGGATTAGATTTTTTTTCCTTTGGATAACGTAAGCTAACGTTACTCATAGACTGTATGAAGCTACTGTGTGTTCGTTTTTTTGTAAAGCATTTTACAATAGCATAGGTTTGCATAAGGAGGGTCTGAGCTCTTAATCCTGCATCTGTGGGGGTCAGTAATTCATATACCAACAACCATTATTTTTAATCACAAATGTACATTATATTAATAAGATAAACACACTAAAATAAACACATTTTCCAAACGAACTATCCTGCACACCGCATGAATGTCATTACAACATGATTAATAATTAATATGATACCATAAAGGGCGGGTTTGCGGTCTCTCCTTGAGCAGTAGTCTTTGTTGGTTTATTTCAGGCTTTTAAAACTTAAACTTTGTTGCAGTATCACACACATCTGGGGCAAGTAGTGGGCTGCTGTGTGTGAGAGAAAGTGTTGACCACGTAATGAGCAATGAAGTCTCTGTCCAGGCTTCTATTGTTTATTTATTAATCCCCGCCGGTAAAAAACGTTATACTACAGACTCCCACGAAGCTCAAATTGTAGTCCAGTTTCCACAGTTGTCCGTTTTTTCCTATTAAATTCAGCTGATTGCAGTAAAATGCCATAGTATATTACTCTTCAAAGGGAAATTATGAATGAGAAGTGTGTGTGTGTGTCCTTTAAGATGACTGGATGACTCTTAATCAACGACGATGTTTTTCTGTGAATGGATGTGGCTGTATGGACGGAGTTAATGTCATATTTTGACAGAATAAATAAATAGTGCCTGTAAAAAAAGATACTGTTACTAGTTGAATGATTGAAGCGATATATAGTCGGCTTTGTTGCTACATTGACACGTTAAGTGCTAAGTAGAATAGGCTCAAATCAATATGCTATATTTAAGGAATTAGCCTGCTAGTTTCCCGTTACAATGTTGACTAAATACATATGATAAAAACCCTCCCCCTATGTCTATGTGATAAAACTTTATAATTTTTGAATGCGTTTCCTGTCAAATCGCACACTTTTATTTCGTAGTTTTTGCGTGTATTTCCTTTCCTGACTGGCCTGACAGTGGAGGTGGCCTGACAGTGGACGTCTGCAGTTGGACCCTCTTGCTGGAGCCGGTGTTCAAATTTCTCAGTCATCTCCACACACAGTATAAGTGCTCTTGTGCTGAACATGGAATCCAGTCTCTGTCAAGGCAAGTTTTACTAATGTTTTCAATGACTTAAATCTTTCTCTCTTTCACCCAAAGAAAGACCAGTGTGATACCTGCTGTTCATTCAAGGCTAGAAACATTGAAGCTGCCACATGGGAGGAGCACTGCCTTAAAAAAGACACAGCATGAGCCATGAAGCAGAAGGACAAAGATGAGACAGGTGAGAAGACATTGGTGGCATGCATGGATCTGAAGGGGCTCCTGCTCTGCCCCAAGCTGCAAGCCTCCGCCCTCTATTACAAGACTAAGCTCAGTGTTCATAACTTCACCATCTTTGACATGGCATCACATGATGCAACAAATTACCTGTGGCATGAAGGTGAAGCTGGTCTCTCCACCAACGAGTTTGCTTCATGTATCGTGCACTTTCTCGAAGCAAGCCCCTCGTATGAAGAATACATCCTGTGGAGTGATAGATGCGGCTACCAGAACCGAAACCTGCTCCTGAGCAACGCCCTCCTCAAGTTCGAGACTGAAAAACAGAAGATAGTGACGCAGAAGTATCTCGAGGTCACACACAAATGGAGTGTGATTCTGTACACAGTGTGATAGAGAGACAACTGAGAGATAGAGAGATCTCTGTTCTGGCTGAGTATGCTGCAGTGATCCGGGGAGCTCGCTCCAATCCCAGGCCATACCATGTGAGGTACGTGGACCACAGTTTCTCCACAGACTTCAGCCAGGTGACCATCTGCAAGTCCATCCGACCAGGGAAAAAAGCTGGAGATCCAACCGTGCATGATCTTTGAGGAATCAGGTATTTTATCAGACACATTCATTCAGATGTCACCTTCTATGTCAAAAGACATCAGTGGTGAAGCACATTTACTGAATTACTGTATTGAGTACTTATACTTTTACTGCACTACATTTAAAAAAATATATTGTACTTATTACTCCACTACATTTATTTGGCATCTTTAGTTACTCATTACTTTACAGATTCAGATTATAAAGATTTATAAAATCAAATCAAACTATATTATGAAGTATTTTGATGGATTTAGCTGCTTAGCGGAATATAAAGTAGTTGGAATCAGCTCCACCTTTACCAGCTGCAACAAAGTATGTTTTTAAATTATATTTTGATGGTAATAATTGTGTGTATTTACTTTAGTAACATTTTAATGTAGAATTTATACTAATATTTCTACAGTGTGGTTTTGCTACTTTTCCTTAAGTTAAAGATCTTAATACTACTTCCCCCACTGTGGAAGACATTGATAGACACACTGTCTATAATTTAATCTATTAAATTTGATTTCATATCTTCTCACTGTCCCTCTTTTCCCTTCTAATATCTTCCCTCTATCCACTAGATACAACGTGGATGGCACTATGGAGTACAAGATTCTCCACTCAGATGACTGGGAAGCCCATCCGTCCCCATCTCTCAGGAAGTGTCACCACAGTGTCCCCTCAGTACAACTCCAGCCAGAAAATTAAAGAGCTGAAGTTCAAACACCTTCAAAAACTGAAGAAGGTTTTGCCCAAGGACTTCCACTCCTTCTATGATGGACTGGACCATGAGTGATGCCCATCACCGGCTGGAATATCACACAGGCACACGCACACACAGATGTACATAGGCTGACTTGGTTACAGTTGTTTATTAAATTGAGTGTAATTAAATTTTACCTGACTTTGTGATGGCTTTACAGGTTTTAATGATATTAATATAATTTGTTATTGTTCCAAGTATTAAATAAGTTATTAAGAAGTAGTATTACAGAGTCTTATCAATTGTCTCTAACAAATAGCTTGATCATCTTTCCTGACTGTTCATAATTATAATAGTAATGTGTGTGATGTATTTTGTGGCTTAACATTTTGAATGTGTTTTTATTTACATAAATACAGTGAATTTCAACCTTTGTTGATTAAACCAACTTGATTTTATTTGGTCATTGCCCACTATTGTTGTTCACGATGTTAAGATAGCATATTGATGATGATTGGCATGATTTTTAAAATCGGCATCTTATTATTTAGCTCAGGTAGCATCTGAAGTTTTGCCTTTAACCAGCGACTACAGGTAACGTTTATAAAATAGAGTTACATGTGTCCCTTTTAGAGGCACTGCAGCTGTTAATTTAAACAAAGAATCTTAATAGCCTCCGCATGTGGTTAGGCTGAAAGGTAAGTTTTTGTGGCAATTTGTCCAGTGTATTATTTTGGGGAAACAGAAATTATGATAGCGTTGGATTAAAAACGTTACGAGTTTTCAGCTAAGGATTACAACAAGCTAAATGATTTACCTGAAGTGACAAACACACACACGTCAGTGTTGATGTTGTGCCCAATTATGCATGCCTTCCGAGAATTGCATGCTCCTCACGGCTGGTAACGCTCATATATGCTGAGAAAGAAGTGGATGCAAATCTCTGCAGGTAGCCTACATCATCTGCTTTGCCCAATTGTGCATCCACCTCTTAAGGTCCTTTTCAGACACTTTGTTGTGGTCATTGATCAAAAGGAAATCAGTAGGGTAGGCTTACTGTCAATAGTTTATCAATTGAAGGGGATGTAAACAGAGACTCGGCGCTCGGAACCACCCGCAAGTCATTGGAGCCCGTTATTTAAAAAACACGCATGTCCACCTTCGCTCACAACAATCCATGCATGTCCATTTCAAATATTAAAGTTCACTGATGACCGTGTAAAGATAGTGTTTCACTTATGGTGCTAAATGTGAGTAATAACCGGGGTTTATATTTATTTTGTAACATTTGTTTATGAGAAAAACAGTTTTTTCATGTTCCTGAAATTTTTTTTTTGGAGATACGTGGTTTTCATCGGACAGCGATGACGTATAAAGTGAAGAGGATTGGTCCGAGGACAGATCCTTGTGGAGCTCCATGACTAACTTTGGCGTGCATGGAGGACTCATCGTTAACATGTACAAACTGAAATCGATCTGATAAATAGGACTTAAACCAGCTTAGAGCGGTTCCTTTAATGCCAATGAAATGTTCCAGTCTCTGTAATAGGATCTGATGGTCAATGGTATCAAATGCAGCACTAAGATCTAATAAAACCAGTACAGAGACAAGTCCTTTGTTTGATGCAATAAGGAGGTCGTTAGTAATTTTCACCAG
>NC_060170.1:1443300-1446569 GCF_021292245.1 Micropterus dolomieu | reverse complement strand
ACGACATGTCCTGATCAAAGATAACTCCAAGATTCCTCACAGTGGTGCTGGAGGCCAGGGCGATGCCATCAAGGGAAACTATATCTTTAGATAATGCATCACGGAGGTGCTTAGGCCCCAGAACAATAACTTCAGTTTTATCTGAGTTTAACATTAGAAAATTACAGGTCATCCAGGTTTTAACATCCTGAAGGCACATTTGAAGTTTAGCTAACTGATGAGTTTCATCTGGCTTGATCAATAGATATAAGTATAATCTGCATAACAATGAAAGTTTATGGAATATTTCCTGATAATATTGCCTAAAGGAAGCATATATAAAGTGATGAGGATTGGTCTGAGGACAGATCCTTGTGGAGCTCCATGACTAACTTTGGCGTGCATGGAGGACTCATCGTTAACATGTACAAACTGAAATTGATCTGATAAATAGGACTTAAACCAGCTTAGAGCGGTTCCTTTAATGCCAATGAAATGTTCCAGTCTCTGTAATAGGATCTGATGGTCAATGGTATCGAATGCGGCACTAAGAGCTAGTAAAACCAGTACAGAGACAAGTCCTTTGTCTGATGCAATAAGTAGGTCGTTTTCACCAGTGCTGTGTCTGTGCTATGATGAGCTCTAAATCCTGACTGAAAATCCTCAAATAAACTATTGCTCGGTAGAAAGTCACACAGCTGTTTAGCAACTGCTTTCTCCAGAACCTTAGAGAGAAATGGAAAGTTAGATATAGGTCTAGAGTTGGCTAAAACATCCGGATCAAGTTTGGGCTTTTTCAGAAGAGGTTTAATTACAGCTACTTTAAAGTACTGCGGTACATAGCCTGTTGATAGAGATAGATTGATCATATCTAGTATAGAAGTGCTGACTAAGGGTAAAACGTCTTTAAGCAGCCTAGTCGGGATGGGGTCTAAGAGGCAGGCTGATGGTTTAGATGAAAAAATTACTTAAGTTAGTTGGTCTAAACATATATCTGGTTTTACGGCTGTTTCTAAGGTTCTAAGGTAAGTTTTAAGACTATCTTGCCAAATTAAATGAGAATTTTCCAGTTTGTTGGAACGCCAATTCCTCTCAATTTTCCACAATATTTGCTTTAATTTGCAAGTTTCAGTATTATACCATGGAGCTAACCGTCTTTGTTTTATTATTTTATATTAGAGTCGAGTGTCATTTGCAGCGAGCCTGCAGGTCTATCTTTTTTAGTCTAACTGTTATTTAAAGAGGAGTTGTCAAACCAAATACAAACAACTCTGCTTGCAACTTTAATATTTTGATTAAATGTTTTGAACATAGTGAGTCAATTATTTGCTATTTACTTATATATATTATAATATTTATAATATTATTTATTTATTTATTTGCATTTCCAACTAGGTAACAAGAACTGAACTTAAACTTAAAGTAGTAATTTAAAATTACAGTATAGCCATTCATGACAATATTCAAAATCTTAATACATGAGCACAGTAGCTAACTAGTATAGTTTAGCTAAGATTTAGGCTGTCTTATTTAAAGCAGCAGTACATAGTTATTTGGGGTCAGCAGAAAGAGCTGTAAACACCACATTTGACATATTATCACCTTACAAAGTTTTTGTGTGTTAGCAAACAAATACATAGCTACACAAACAGTCACCACTGTTTCTGCCGGACATCCAGCAGACTGACAGTGACTGTTTTACTCAAGGACACTTCAGCAGGGCAGGGTCAAGATTGGGGTTAAACCTGAGACCTCCTTATGTGAAGGGCAAGCTGACATGAGGACTGAATGAGAAGTAATGATAATGACAGAGAAAGAAGAAAGTTAGCAAAAAAATAATCAGCAAAGTGAATGTAACATGACTCTGGCTTCTATAAAATAGATTTACAAACATCTAATTTGCTTTGCTAAATAACTTTAGGAGGAAAGGTAATGCTGTTGAGATGAAGTTTGCTGCCAACATCTTTTACAGAGAAGTGTAACTTTATTATACTGCATAGAAGTCACAGAGAGGAGGTAAAAGTGGGTGGAAGGACTGAGGTCCATGTTGTGTACAGTGGGATGATCAGGGCTTTTTCACTGAGCTAGCAACTGCTGGAATGCAGTAAAGTTGCAGGCTGCAAGATGCTAAACACTGCATAAGAGATAAGAAAAACCTCAGAGTCAGGTAATAATTCTTGGTGGGTTTCTCACTACAAGCAACACATTTCACATTACACACAAATAAAAATACTGATTAGTGCAACTTTAAGGTTATGGAAAGATCATGAAACATACTATTTGGAATATTTAAAAAGTCAATGCATCTTGCCTTGCGCTTGAAGTCAGACAGACTTTTTAAGACCACCATCTTTCCCTAACATCAAGTATTTACTTTAAGTTACCTTAACATGACCGCAGTTTAGTTGCCATGAACAACATTTTGTAGGGAAACAAATTATATAAATTGACAGTGAACATTTTTGCATACAAGTTCCTTTTAACCATTTACTCTTTATGTTGATAGCAAATGTAATTCCTGACAGCATTAAGTTTCTTCTGTCTGTCTCAGTCCTTTTACTAGCTTACAACCACATCTCACATATTTGTCACATCTGGACAAGCTGCTGTTTAGTTTGCATGTGTACGCAGAGGTGTGTAGTAACAAGTTACATTTACTCCGTTACATGTATTCAAGTTACGTACATTGTACTTGTCAGAGTAGTTTTAATGCATCATAATGCATGAAAAATCATTACTTTTACTGTTTTACTTGTGGATACATTTATTGTGCTCCTTTCATTTATTTATTTATTATTTTATGAATTCATGATCTGTTAAGAGGTACAGTAGGTAGTCAGCTGGTCCCAAGTCTGCTAGTTCCCCTTCGAGGGAACTCGAACTGCGTCGGTTACGACACTATGGGAACGCCTCTAGGCGAAGCAGGTCTGAACGTGAATGAAATCACTCCAATCCTATTGGCCTGTTGCTAGAACGGTAAGGTGTGACGGAATAACCGGAGGAGTATAAAGCACACCTGTACACACTCATCATTAGCTTTTTTCTATTCAGCAGGCGCTCTGTATGTTGTTTGAAGAAAGCTCCAGTCCTACAAGCAGTGTGTCTTACCTGAAGAAGAAGTCTACCAGCATGTCCGGCAACCAGATGTACAGAAGGTGTGTTTTTTCTTGCCCTCGGTACATCACGGATGGAGATTCTCATGAGATGTGTGTCTCATGTTTGGGGATGGAGCACGCACGGGCAGCTCTCGAGGGGGCTGCCTGCGCCCGTTGCGAAGCCCTTTCCGTGCG
>NC_060170.1:1436481-1443200 GCF_021292245.1 Micropterus dolomieu | reverse complement strand
TGTGGACTCTTAAACATCAGATCTCTCTCTTCTAAAGGTGTACTAGTAAATGAACTAATATCAGATTATGATATTGATGTATTTTGTCTTACTGAAACCTGGCTGGGTGATGGAGAATATGTTAGCCTAAATGAATCCACCGCTCCCAGTCATATTAATACTCACATTCCTCGAGGCACAGGCCGAGGAGGTGGAGTTGCAGCTATCTTCGACTCTAGCCTACTAATCAGCTCTAAACCTAAACTAAACTATAACTCATTTGAAAGTCTTGTTCTTAGTCTTTCACACCCAAGTTGGAAATCACTGCAACCAATTCTTTTTGTTATAGTGTACCGAGCACCTGGTCCGTACTCTGAATTCTTATCCGAATTTGCAGAGTTTTTGTCAACTTTAGTCCTTAAAACGGACAAAGTTATTATTGTAGGGGATTTTAATATTCATGTGGACGTTGAGAATGACAGCTTCAGTACTGCGTTTATCTCTCTCTTAGATTCCATTGGCTTCTCTCAGAGTGTTCATGAACCGACTCACTGTTTTAACCACACCCTCGACCTTGTTCTGGTATATGGCATTGAAATTGAACATTTAATAGTGTCTGATAGTGCTGTAGCTAAATTTAAGGATGCAATTCCATCAGCTCTAAATTCATTATCAAGTCACAAAGTAACGGAGGACTCCTATGCTAATTTCAGTCCCTCCCAAATCGATCATCTTGTTGATAGTGCTGCAGGCTCGCTGGGAATGACACTCGACTCTGTAGCCCCTCTAAAAAAGAAAATAATAAAACAAAGACGGTTAGCTCCATGGTATAATACTGAAACTCGCAAAAAGCAAATATCGCAGAAACTTGAGAGGAACTGGCGTTCCACCAAACTTGAAAATTCTCATTTAATTTGGCAAGATAGTCTTAAAACTTATAGGAAGGCCCTTCGTAATGCCAGAGCAGCGTACTACTCATCATTAATAGAGGAAAATAGGAACAACCCCAGGTTTCTTTTCAGCGCTGTAGCCAGGCTGACAGAGAGTCACAGCTCTATTGAGCCAAGTATTCCCATAGCTCTCAGTAGTTACAACTTCATGAGCTTCTTTAATGATAAAATTCTAACTATTAGAAACAAAATTCACCAAGACCTGCCCTCAACTGGCACCGACTTATCTCTAAACTCAGGAACCTTAGAAACAGCTGTAAAACCAGATATATGTTTAGACTGTTTTGCTTCCCTCAACCTTTACCAACTAACTTCAATAATTTCTTCATCTAAACCATCAACCTGCCTCTTAGACCCCATCCCGACTAGGCTGCTTAAAGATGTTTTACCCTTAGCACTTCTATACTAGATATGATCAATCTATCTCAATCAATATAATAATATCAACAGGCTATGTACCACAGTACTTTAAAGTAGCTGTAATTAAACCTCTTCTGAAAAAGCCCAAACTTGATCCGGATGTTTTAGCCAACTATAGACCTATATCTAACCTTCCATTTCTCTCTAAGGTTCTGGAGAAAGCAGTTGCTAAACAGCTGTGTGATGTTCTACCGAGCAATAGTTTATTTGAGGATTTTCAGTCAGGATTCAGAGCTCATCATAGCACAGAGACAGCACTGGTGTAAATTACTAACAACCTCCTTATTGCATCAGACAAAGGACTTGTCTCTGTACTGGTTTTATTAGATCTTAGTGCTGCATTTGATACCATTGACCGTCAGATCCTATTGCAGAGACTGGAACATTTCATTGGCATTAAAGGAACCGCTCTAAGCTGGTTTAAGTCCTATTTATCAGATCGATTTCAGTTTGTACATGTTAACGATGAGTCCTCCATGCATGCCAAAGTTAGTCATGGAGTTCCTCAAGGATCTGTCATCGGACCAATCCTCTTCACTTTATATATGCTTCCTTTATGCAATATTATCACGAAATATTCCATAAACTTTCATTGTTATGCAGCTGATACTCAGTTATATCCATCGATCAAGCCAGATGAAACTCATCAGTTAGCTAAACTTCAAATGTGCCTTCAGGATGTTAAAACCTGGATGACCTGTAATTTTCTAATGTTAAACTCAGATAAAACTGAAGTTATTGTTCTGGGGCCTAAGCACCTCCGTGACGCATTATCTAAAGATATAGTTTCCCTTGATGGCATCGCCCTGGCCTCCAGCACCACTGTGAGGAATCTTGGAGTTATCTTTGATCAGGACATGTCGTTTAAGTCTCACATTAAGCAAATTTCAAGGACCGCCTTTTTTTACCTACGTAATATTGCGAAAATCAGGAACATCCTGCCTATAAATGATGCAGAAAAACTAGTCTATGCATTTGTTACTTTTAGGCTGGATTACTGCAATTTCTTATTATCAGGCTGCTCGAAAACGTCCATTAGACTCTTCAGCTGATTCAGAATGCTGCAGCATGTGTTCTGACAGAAACCAGGAAAAGAGATCATATTTCTCCTGCTTTAGCGTCTCCAAAAGTAGACTAGGAGCCAGAGCGTTCAGCTATCAAGCTCCTCTCCTGTGGAACCAGGTTCCGGTTTGGGTTCAGGAGGCAGACACCATCTCCACATTTAAGAGTAGGCTTAAGACTTTCCTCTTTGATAAAGCTTATAGTTAGGGCTGGCTCAGGTGAGTCCTGAACCATCCCTTAGTTATGCTGCTATAGGCCTAGACTGCCGGGAGATTTCCCATGATGCACTGAGCTCCTCTCTCCTCTACTTTCTCTCCCTCTGTATGCAACCTCATCCCATTATTGCATGTTACTAACACAACTTCTCCCCTTTCCAGTAGTCTTGTGCTTCCTCGTCCCTCTCCTCTCTCCTCCTATCACTTCCTGCAGGTGTTTCTGGAGCTGTGGAGTCTGGATCTGTGGTTGCGGGTCACCTGCTGCCCCCGTGTTCCTGCTTGACACCCTCTGCTACAACTATTGTTACTAGTCCTATTGTAATTATTGTTATTATAATCATTAACATTACGATTATTATCATTAACACTACTATACATATCTATACCATTTTTCATTTAGTCATTTAGTCTATAGCAACATTACTGTAGCATCCAGTCAAAGTTGAGAAGGCCAGAACTGATGGTTAAATGACTTTTATTGCTTTCCTTGTCATCAACCAACGTAAGAGCTGAGTAAAAACAAATAAACCATGCATTATCATCACATTTCGAACGTTACACAGCTCATTACATTAGTTTCAATACGATAGCATTACCAAATTATACATTATACGATAAACAATTCCAGTAGGCTAGCTCAAATATATTTCTCATTAACTCTACAAACCTTGTTCCCCAATTGAGCGAAGCTAAACCTTGTAGTTTTAACTGTTTTTCCGTGAACCCTTTCAGACTTTTCTTTCGTCCTTTTCGCCGTTTGCCCGGTTCATTTACGTCACTTTACTTCCGGTTTCTTTGGTTATCAAAATAAAAGCCCGATACCGTAATAATAAAACCTTATAGCGTAGCTATAATCAAAATAGTGCTTAACTACTCTGTTGGCCTTTACAATTACCTTTTCTGTCTGTACCTCTGTGTGTATATTGTGTAGGCTGCCTCACCCCTCCCTCTCTCTCCTTCACCCCCAACCGGTCGAGGCAGATGGCCGCCCACCCTGAGCCATGGTTCTGCTCGAGGTTTCTGCCTCTTCAAAGGAAGTTTTTCCTTTCATAGTGCTTGCTCTTGGTGGGAATTGTTGGGCTTCTGTAAATAACATCACAGACCTGCTCTTTTATGAAAAGCGCTGTGAGATAACTGTTGTTGTGATTTGGCGCTATATAAATAAAATTGAATTGAACTGAATTGAACTGAAACAATTTGTCATTTATTTTATCAATGTATGTACTGTAGAATGTTTTGGTGGGATGTTGAACTTTATATGAAAAGGATAACTGGACAAACATTTCAACTTCAGGAAAAGGACATTTCCATATGTTTTGAAAGAAACGAGAATGAAAAAGACGTAATTTTTTTTGTACAGTTGGTAATAGTATTGGGGAAATTCCACATCAACAAGAAAAAATGGACGGACTCCAAACCACACTTTGGACAATTTCTGAACTGCATCAATATAGCACCACAATCAAAACCATTAAGAACAAGAAGGCAATCAAAACTAACTGTGGGTTTGACAAATGTCTTTTGGACAGATGATATATTACTTTGAATCTATGGTTTTTATTTAGTTTTTATTTCGCTATGTCCTTCCTTTGTTATTATTTATGTATGTTGTCTTCTTATATAGCAACCTGACTGTTTTGTGTTTTAAATTTCAATAATAAAAATTAAAAAAAATTGGTCCACTCTGTCCCGCTGAGATCTGTAAACAGAGATGTGTATGTTTGAGAGTAATTTACTAGCTACACCAGCAGGTGGCGACAGCGGGATTCTCTCCCTTGAATTGAAAGGATATTCACGGCACCAGAGCCCTCTGCATGGCACCAGCTAGCGTCGTCCTCATTGGTAGAGACAACAAGGAAAAGGACTGTAGCCTTGTTTCAACCAGCAGCGGAAACATAAAGTGGAGAATCTTCTTTTAACTCAACGCTCGTGATTCAGGATCGGGTTCATCTTTGTCACCTCAAGGTAAGTCTGCTGTGCAGTTTGCTAACTTTGTGTCTCCTGTGGTGAGTTAGCTGTGAAAGGCGTTAGCCCATGTTACACGTAACACGCTTATATTAAATCATTTAGTTCACCTCAGAGATTTTATGATTTTTACAAGAATTGGTTCTACAACTGGAATTAGCATGCCAATTTCTTATATAGCCTCCATTTACCGCAGACCGGTGATCAGTTAACATTTAGGTATATAGTGATAAAATCAGTAGGCTAGGATAGTTTGACAGATCAGTGCAGCATGATCATTATCTTAGTGACAGTAAACCATAGTGTCACCAGTGTTGGGCAGTGCTGCGTTACTGTAATATTACTTTTCCCAGTAGTGTAACTAATAACTTTTCTAAAACAGTAATATTATTACAGTTACTAAGGCAAGTAACGCTGCGTTACTGTTACTGAACGCACCATCCTTGACGTAAATCCACGACTGTGCAGCAGCTCAGCAGCACCCGACTTTGTTGTTCATGTCCGCTGTTAGCCACAAAATAAATGAAGAAAGGAGAACGAGGGAGAGAGGCGTTCTTTCCACAGCTGTAAGTAGCTACTGACATTATAGTGTCACAGCCTAAAATGCAAAGAACTCTGTGCGACCAGCAAAAAGCTTTTAACCGCGAACATTTTTAGATCTGATTTATTGAAGCATCTGCTGAAGCAGCAGCAACATGAAACGCAGCTGCTGTCACTGATGCATGGACTCGTCGGGAGAGAGTGGGTTAACGTAACGTTTTGTACTGACGACTGCTCTTATAAATAGGCTACATGTGCAGAAAAACAGCTGTTTAAAAGTCGGGATTTAATGGCTGTATTTTTTTTATTTCAGCCGGTGGTGTAAATAAATGTTAGGCCTAGGCTATATGCTTTGTAAAAACCATAGGCCTACTCCTTGCTGCTGTTATTCATATATTAGTTAAAAAGTCAGGAGAGACTTCTTTGTTGAGGGGGAGCCCCTCCTCGCTCGCTCCCTCTCTCTCTCTCCCTCTATCTCGTGAAAAACCGCTGCACAAACCTGTCCAAAGTTAGAATACATTTATTTATTTACATACATTTATGTTTAAATGAATAGCCAATATTTACTTCTGTTTGTAAGAGCTGTTGAGGTATCATGAAAAAATAAGGTGTATAAGGTGACATTGCAGGAGTACGTTTGAGAGCTGTTATTAATCAGCTTCCATTCAAAGTCCTAAAAACTACAGTCCATGTCCATTTCTCCTTTTAGTTTTTGCATGAAAAACTGTATTTTTTGTGAGGCTAATGAGTGAGTTTACATGACACCTCATCTGTTCCATAAGATTAGTAGCCACTCAGAATATTGTCCTAGATATAAGACTGAAACAGGGAGTTGTTAAGGAAATGTAGATGTCTATGGCAATAGTGGAGAGCGATCTTGGAAAATAATCATGGGGGTGGTGTTCCCAACCAACCCAAGACTTATATTACAGGGGGACCTCTCAGTCTTAACAGTCAACATACAGTGAGGAAAATAAGTATTTGAACACCCTGCTATTTTGCAAGTTCTCCCACTTAGAAATCATGGAGGGGTCTGAAATTGTCATCGTAGGTGCATGTCCACTGGGAGAGACATAATCTAAAAATAAATATCCAGAAATCACAATGTATGATTTTTTTAAGTATTTATTTGTATGATACAGCTGCAAATAAGTATTTGAACACTTGAGAAAATCAGTGTTAATATTTGGTACAGTAGCCTTTGTTTGCAATTACAGAGGTCAAACGTTTCCTGTAGTTTTTCACCAGGTTTGCACACACTGCAGGAGGGATTTTGGCCCACTCCTCCACACAGATCTTCTCTAGATCAGTCAGGTTTCTGGGCTGTCGCTGAGAAACACGGAGTTTGAGCTCCCTCCAAAGATTCTCTATTGGGTTTAGGTCTGGAGACTGGCTAGGCCACGCCAGAACCTTGATATGCTTCTTACAGAACCACTCCTTGGTTATCCTGGCTGTGTGCTTCGGGTCATTGTCATGTTGGAAGACCCGGCCTCGACCCATCTTCAATGCTCTAACTGAGGGAAGGAGGTTGTTCCCCAAAATCTCGCAATACATGGCCCCGGTCATCCTCTCCTTAATACAGTGCAGT
>NC_060170.1:1424936-1436381 GCF_021292245.1 Micropterus dolomieu | reverse complement strand
TGAACAGCCAGCCTCTTTAGCAATGACCTTTTGTGTCTTGCCCTCCTTGTGCAAGGTGTCAATGGTCTTCTTTTGGACAGCTGTCAAGTCAGCAGTCTTCCCCATGATTGTGTAGCCTACAGAACTAGACTGAGAGACCATTTAAAGGCCTTTGCAGGTGTTTTGAGTTAATTAGCTGATTAGAGTGTGGCACCAGGTGTCTTCAATATTCAACCTTTTCACAATATTCTAATTTTCTGAGATACTGATTTTGGGTTTTTTATTAGTTGTCAGTTTTAATCATCAATATTAAAAGGAATGAACACTTGAAATATATCAGTCTGTGTGGAATGAACGTATATATTATACAAGTTTCACTTTTTGAATGGAATTACTGAAATGACATTCTAATTATATGACCAGCACCTGTAAATTGTGTATGCTGCCCCCCCATCCCTCTCTCCCTCTTTATGGCTACATCTCTGTCTCTCTCTCTCCCCCTCTCCTTCACCCCCAACCGGTCGAGGCAGATGGCCGCCCACCCAGAGCCATGGTTCTGCTCGAGGTGCCTCTTAAAAGGAAGTTTTTCCTTGCCTCTGTCGCCTAGTGCTGCTCTTGGTGGGAATTGTTGGCTTTCTGTAAATAACATCACAGAGTATGGTCTAGACCTGCTCTTTTATGAAAAGCTTTATGATTTGATTTGGCGCTATATAAATAAAACTGAACTGAATATTAGTTACAGAGACCCAACAATTCCCACCATGAGCAAGCACTAGGCGACAGAGGCAAAGAAAAACTCCCTTTTAAGCGGCAGAAACCTTGAGCAGAACCTTGGCTTAGTGTGGGCGGTGTTATGCCGAATTCTGCATGCTTGCCGAGAACTGTAGTCACCTCATGGGAGGTAACACTCATTTATGCTGAAAAAAGACCTGGATGCAAATCTTGGCAGTTACCCTACATCATCTGTTCTGCCGAATAATGCATCCACCTCTTAAGGTCCTTTTCAGACACTGATCAAACGCGATCAGATCACCACATATTTTTGCTGTTATGGCGTTTAAAAGCAGTATTTGTAGGGGAATGCCATTCTCAGCAGGAAACAAAATTTGGTGCCATCTGTCTCGACCTTGATGTGGAAAAAAACCCCCACAGCTGTAAACAACTAAAGATTTGGGTAAACCACAAATAAGAATGATTGCCATGCAACTTACGAAACAGAATAAATATACTTTGTACTGCATGCTTTGTCCTGTCAGTATGTCTATATCCTGCACAAAGTTTCATCTCCCATTGTTTTGGACATTAAAGTGGAGAGAAAGAGAAACTGGTTGTACTGATTTAATTTCACCTTTTTTTGTGGCGAAAAAGAACAATCTCAATAAATATAGAACGCTTTAATAATTTCAGAACTAAGTATGTTATCATTTCACATCAAAATATGCTATAACTTTATTGAAATGCAGTATTCCTAAGAGAGATTTATAGAATACAAAACATCTCTGCTTTTCATATACTTTTACAAATCTTTCTTTAACAGCTCTGACAGGAAGGTGTAAAATATAAATGCATTCTGCACAACTTCAGTAGTAGCCTAATACAAGACTGCATACTACAAACACAAATACAGTGCTAAAGTATTCAATAGTAAACTATGTACACTTGTACAGAAAAATTTAGATGTATTAGAGTCCAGTGGGCCAGCAGAAGTAGCTCAGAAGGCTGGCAATCCAGTAGCAGCTCAGACAGGAAGAGGCCAAGGTGCTGCCGAGAAAATGGGGAAACAGAGAGAGAGAAAGGCTCAGTGATTTATTGTAGGAAATCCTCTTCACGCCAATCCCGTAATCATACAACAGAAACACAGCGCAGTGACATCCAGTGTTGGGTAACATATTATTACTTTACTTGATAAATGTAACTAGTTACGTT
The DNA here is from genome assembly GCF_021292245.1 of Micropterus dolomieu. Lineage (NCBI taxonomy): Eukaryota > Metazoa > Chordata > Actinopteri > Centrarchiformes > Centrarchidae > Micropterus > Micropterus dolomieu. The sequence goes on along the minus strand of NC_060170.1, from coordinate 1,434,476 downwards.
ACTATATTACTTTCCAGTGTTTCCCACAGAATGACCGTGGGGGGGGGGGGGTATTCTAACTTTGGACTAACTAATATATGAATAACAGCAGCAAGGACTAGGCCTATGGTTTTTTAACACAAACGGCTGAAATAAAAAAATTAAGAAGTAAATCTGACTTTTAAACAGCAGTTTTTCTGCTCATGTAGCCTATTTATAAGAGCTGTCTTCAGTACAAAACGTTACGTTAACCCACTCTCTCCCGACGAGTCCATGCATCAGTGACAGCAGCTGCGTTTCATGTTGCTGCTGCTTCAGCAGATGCTTCAATAAATCAGATCTAAAAATGTTCGCGGTTAAAAGCTTTTTGCTGGTCGCACAGAGTTCTTTGCATTTTAGGCTGTGACACTATAATGTCAGTAGCTACTTACAGCTGTGGAAAGAACGCCTCTCTCCCTCGTTCTCCTTTCTTCATTTATTTTGTGGCTAACAGCGGACATGAACAACAAAGTCGGGTGCTGCTGAGCTGCTGCACAGTCGTGGATTTACGTCAAGGATGGTGCGTTCAGTAACAGTAACGCAGCGTTACTTGCCTTAGTAAGTTGAAACAAGGCTACAGTCCTTTTCCTTGTTGTCTCTACCAATGAGGACGACGCTAGCTGGTGCCATGCAGAGGGCTCTGGTGCCGTGAATATCCTTTCAATTCATGGGAGAGAATGTCGCTGTCGCCACCTGCTGGTGTAGCTAGTAAATTACTCTCAAACTTACACATCTCTGTTTACAGATCTCAGCGGGACAGAGTGGACAAAATTCCACAATTGTGTAAAAAGGAAGTTACAAATGTCACGTGACCTGCAAATTGACAGGAACCTATTCGCAAATGTGTAAAAACAGTTTTGTGTATAGAAATGGATCCACAAATGCGTAAATCACACTTTTTATGTGAAATAAAAAGATCTTTGCACAGATTTAATTGTGTGTATTTGCATGTGTGATATGTGTATATATTTTTTTTACAGATCTCCGCAGTACAAATTGGACATAATTACACAAATCGGTAAAAAGGAAGTTACAAATGTATATGACCCACAAATTCACACGAAGTAATCTGCAAATGTGTACACATCACCCTGTATTTTTGTGGATATGATTTTACACATCACAAATGTAAAAATACACATTTGCAGATAGTGAAATATTTGAGCATCATTGTACACATTTGTAGATTGTCTTCTGTGGGTTACAAATATTAAAGTCCAATTAAATCTTCCATACACCTGTAGGCGGACTCGTCCCCACCTGAGATGAGACCAATGAGGGTGGTGTCGTCCACAAACTTCAGGAGCTTGACAGACTGGTGACTGGAGGTGCAGCTGTTGGTGTACAGGGAGAAGAGAAGGGGGGAAAGAACGCAGCCTTGAGGTGATCCAGTGCTGATGGTCCTGGAGTCAGAGAGCTTGTCCTGCAGCAGGGCCGGGATGATGGTGTTAAAAGCAGAGCTGAAATGCACAAACAGGATCCTGGCGTAGGTTCCTGGGGAGTCCATGTGATGGAGGATGAAGTGAAGGGCCATGTTTACTGCATCATCTACAGACCTGTTGGCTCTGTAGGCGAACTGCAGGGGGTCCAGGAGTGGGTCTGTAATGGATTTTAGGTGGGACAACACAAGGCGTTCAAAGGACTTCATTACCACAGAGGTCAGGGCGACAGGTCTGTAGTCGTTTAGTCCAGTGGTCCTTGGTTTCTTGGGGACAGGGATGATAGTGGAGGCTTTGAAGCAGGCTGGCACATGGCATGTCTCCACTGAGGTGTTAAAAATATCTGTGAACACCGTTGACTTCCCTCTCTGTGATGGAGAGAGGAGGGGAGGGAGTGGAGCTGGCCAGCTCTGAGGAGGGAGGGGAAGAAGTGGTGGACTGAGGCTGAAGCTGAGCGGAGGAGTCACGGGGGATGGTATCCAATTGACTCTCAAAGCGGCAGTAGAACTGGTTCAGCTCATTTGCCAGGCGAGAATCGTTTATGGAGTGGAGGACTTTGGGTTTATAGTTTGTGATTGCAGAGAACTGGTTCTTTAGTCTCTCTGAGTACAGTCGTTTAGCTTCTCGCACCTCCCTGCTAAACCTGTACTTTAACGCCCTGCACCCTGTCCTGTCACCACTCCTAAATGACTCTTCCTTTTCCAACCTTAGCTGTCTGAGTTTAGCTGTAAACCAGGGTTTGTCATTGTTATAACTCACCCTGGTCCATGTTGTCTGTAAACTCATCCAGATTGTTGGTAGCTTTCTTGAAAACGTCCTAGTCAGTACAGTCCAAACACGCCTGAAGATCGTCAATAGCTTCACTAGTCCACTTCTTTGATGTCCTCACCACAGGTTTACAGAGTTGTAGTTTTTGCCTGTAAGCAGGGATCAGATGGACCATCACGTGATCAGTGTCCCAGTGGAGCGTGTGACGGCGTGATAGGCACTGCTAACTGTGGTATAGCAGTGATCCAAAATCCCTCTCTGATTGGACACTTTATAAACTGTCTGTATTTGGGGAGTTCTTAGCTGAGATTTCCCCTGTTAAAGTCACCAAGAACAATAACAAGGGAGTCCGGGTTTGTCTGCTCCATACACAGTGTCCGGTCGGCCAGCATGCTCTGTGCCTCGTGCACGTTTGCGTGCGGCGAGATGTAAACACCGACCAGAGTGAATGAAGAAAACTCACGGGGGGAGTAAAACGGTTTACAGTAAATTATAAGAAATTCCAGATTAGGAGAACAGTGCTGCTGAATCACTGTAACGTCGGTACACCAGCCATTGTTAATATAAAAACAGACACCTCCACCTTTTGTTTTGCCGGAGAGTTCTGTGTCGCGGTCCGCTCTGTATAGTTGCGTCTCCGTGAAGCACAGAAAAGCTCCTCCCTGGTGAAAGAGCTCCGGGAATCACAGCCGAAAACTGAATTAACACACAAAAACAAAACAAAACGAACCGCACCTAAAACCGAGGCAGCCATGTTGGTGCTATGTAGGTGTTGTTTTTCTCAAGGTGTGTGAGGGCTGAGTGGATCTGTTGGTTCTGAAAGCAAACTGGTGAGGGTCCAGGCTGGATGGGATGTTGTTCTTTAGCTGAAGAACCACTTTTTCAAAGCACATCCTCAAGAATGGGGGTAAATGTAAATGCTGTATAGCGCCTTTCTAGTCTTTTCGACCACTCAAAGCGCTTTTACACTACATCTGCATTCACCAGTCACACACATTCATACACTGAGCCTAAGTGCTCAAACGGAAACTAACATTCACACTCATTCATACATTCCGTAACATTCCACCAGGGGCAAATCGGGGTTCAGTATCTTGCCCAAGGACACTTCGACACACAACCAGGGGGAGCCAGGGATCGAACCGCCGACCTTCCGATTAACAGCCAACCCGCTCTACCTCCTGAGCCACAGAAGCCCGGGGTGAGAGCCACAGTGCGGTAGTCATTCAGACTAGATACTGCAGATCTTTTAGGTATAGGAATCTCTCCTGAGATAGTGAGATGTTGAAAATGTCAGTAATAACATGTAGCTGGCTCACATGTTTTAGTACACTGCTAGGGATGTTATCAGGCCCAGCTGGTTTAAAATTCCACACCTGGTAAACATTGTCCATCCACTTTGACTGCATTGTAACACCAAGCATCACTGATGTAAACACAAAGCATCACTGATGTAAACACAAAGTCTACCTCATCTGGTCTTACCGGAGTCTTGTGTTCTATCAGCGCAGAACATGCTCTGCCCGTCGAGTAATAGCTTGATCCGGGATGTTGTTTTGCTCAGTAAAGACGATGGCGGAGCAGTCTCAGATTTGCCATTTCTGAGTTTGCCTGACACTTCTTTAATCAAGTTTATTTTCTTGCAACTTGCGGCATTAGCCCGGAGTTGGCTTGGGAGTGGAACAGCTTTAGGCCCAGTCTGGATCAGTATCAACTCGTATCCCCGCTTGCTTTTCTCTCTTCCTGGTATGATCACACCACTTGCGGTGACGCTTGGTCCGGCTGGTCTTGTTTTCTGGACCAGAGATGCCTCAAGGTCCCCTGCACTCAATCTGATCCCAAGCGACACAGAGTCCAACCATGAACTTTAAAAATGCCCTCAATGACCAACTTCTCTGTGCTGGACAGTCATACACAGTCTCAGTCCTCATTGACTCCGGTGCTGACCAGTGGCGGTCTGGCCATCTGGATAATTCCTGGCCAACCTCCAGACCAGTGGGCCACCTTTTATTGATATTGATACCCTTATTGAGACTACTTAATCTGGGGAGAGGAGGTCACGCTGGCCGATGATTGTTCCCTCTGGCTGGATGAAGCCTGACGCTCGTCATTTTATGCGTGATCCATGATGATACAGAAAAATAGAAATGAATGGCAAAAATAGCATGTCATGTCTTATTAAGAGGAGCCAAGCTCCCCTGTAGTTTGCACCCTGCTTGTACCACAGGTAGTTGGTAAAAGACGTTTTCATAGTTTGGTAAGAGGCTTTGCTCAAAATAGCCAAAAAGACATCGGTGCATGTCATTGATAATGTTGGTTGTGTTACGACCCAGCTCGTTAAGGTAAGGTAGTAACAAGTGATTTGGAATTGAAATGAAGGTGGCAAAAGGACAACTGAATTCTGGTTAAAGTCAAAGGTTTAATTAAAGGAGTTGACTCAAGAAAACACAACAAAAAGAGGCTATATAGGTGCTGACAACAAAAAGGAGAAACAAAAGAGGGTCTTGTCCAGTTACAGTTACTCTGCTCAAAAAACACTAAAGAACAAAAGGAGGTCAGCACATATATGCTTTACAATAATGCAAAGTAAACAAACAAGCAATGCTCAAACAAAAGAGCGCCCAACACTTGGTGCACTATCACACTATGTGATTTACAAAGGGTCGAACTGACTGAAACCACTTAGGCAACAGACAGAAACAGGAAATACAAACACTCTAGATATTCACTACCTAACAGAGGTACGCAACCAACAGCAAGGCGAACTGATCATTGGCTCTGACGCCCCGAACTGTGGACACACAACCTATTTGTAGTCCAGCTGGTGTTGATTGGAGAGTCCTGGCTGGCAGGGTCGGTCGAGTCACAGCCACACCAATCACAGACGCCAGAGAACAGCAACCAGGAAGTAGGCGGTCCCCAGCTCCAGAGGAACCAATCCTCGACAGGGACTCGCACAGCTGGTATTTGCATGACAGCCAGAAGCACTCAGGAATACAATTACTTTAAGGCAGCCAGTGGCGGCCTTAACACCCCCCTCTTAACGTTGGTTACGTATTGTAACCCCAGATTCTATGAGTATAGGCGTAGCCAGAGAATAGCCAAAAGGCAGGCGGTTGTATTGAAACTGGGCTCCTCTGAAAGAGAAACGCAGGAATTTCCTGTGTCTGGGGATGATGGGGACATGGAAATAGGCGTCCTTTAGGTCGATGGACGTGAACCAATCCCCGGAACGTACACATTCCAATACGTGCCTGACTGAGAGCATGTGGAACGGCCTCCTCATTATGCATTTGTTGAAGAAGGAGAGATCCAGGATCGGCCTCATTCCGCCCGTTTTCTTGGGCACCAGGAAGTAACGGGAGTAAAAACCCTCGTTCTCCTCGCCCCGCGGGACTTGAAATCACTCCTTATTATCCACTCCTTGTTATTTCTGCCATCAGAGCAGTTGTCTCTGACTGCGATTACATGACAGTCTCCAGCACCCCACTGAAAGGCGGAGAGGGGCTGGCGAATTGGAGAGTGTAACCTTTCTTTATTAGTCTCGCCATCCACTCGTTCATGGGCAGATTTTGCCACGCGCAGCAACGCTCTGAAAGCGGGTGAGCAAAAATCTGAGGGGCCTCCGTGGACATTTCTGACAGCCAGATAAGAGCCCTCTCCGCCGCCGTGTGAGCTGCAGAGCCGCTCGACATGACCCATGGGAGGGCTGAGTTGAAAGGGCTGCGGCGGCGATAGTGTGAAACACTCCGGCCGCTCATTCTCAGTGTCAGACTCGTGCCACGGTGAAAAACCTCCACTAACACACACTGAAGGGTGAGAGGTGGGGAGGCCACAGAGAGGCAGGGAGTGTGGGTGGGCTGTTGTGTTTATCTGATGTGAATGTTTTTCACTCATGATAATATGAGAGAGGGACAACAGCGGCTCAACAACTGACGCAGCGTGTGCGTGCGCAGCGGAGCTTGCTTGTGTGTGGGAGACGTGCATTTCATTAGCTGCAGGAAGCTCAGGAGAGAGAGGGGCAGACTGACTGTTAGGAACATGCTCTTTATGGACATTTGGTTGGCTCTGAAAAGAGCCGTTGTGTCCGGCTGTTCCGGGAAGAAAACACACGTCCCCCGTGTCCCGTCAATACCTCCGCTGTTTGCGGGGAGGCTCGGCGGGGGGGTTGGACCAGGAGCAAGCCGCTCGCCTGTTCTTGACGGCAGAGCGGCGCTGTGCAGAGGGAGCAGCGGCTGCCGGGGGAGCCCGGGGGGCCTGGGCTGGAGCCGGCGGAGGCGCAGCCGCAGCAGTGGCCGCGGGGCGCCTCGGCCTGGGGCGGGAGTCGCGGCGATCACGCCAGGAGCCCTGTGAGCGTTGAGGTGGTGCTCTGCTCCACGCTGCCACAAGCCACATGTTGCGTTGCAGCATCGTCATCCACGCCATAATCCGAGACAGGCCCCCGCTTCGGAGAGAAAAGGCTGAAGCGGTGGGAAAAGGGGCCACACAGGAACTTGTCTGGACGCTTGCTCCGGCTGGTAGATGTCGGCGAGCATGGCGCTAGGAGCAGGTGCAGGAGGCTCAGCAGGCATCGGCACGCCCTTGCGCTCAGCAGCCGTCTTGATTATGTTGGGGAGATCCCGGAAGAGAGCCCCGCAGGACGGCAAGCTGGAAGGCGGAAGTGGAGCAGGAGCTAGTGACGCCGCCTTCTTATCCAACTCGAAGTCAAACTCCAGGTCTTCCAGCGGGAAGAGGGGAGCCAGCAATGGAGGGAGCAGAGTCAGAGGACTCAAGCCCTGCATCGCCAGCAGTCCCGCCGGCGAGGTCCGCCGTGAAGCTAACTGGCTTAGCCCAGCTAGCATCGTCAGCCTCCTCCTCCTGCAGGGCCACGAAGGCGTCGACCCGCCGTCGCTTCTCCTCCACGGGCAGCTGTGCACAGTAGGGGCACGAGGCCCGGGGAGTCAGAGCCAGGCCAGCGTGCTGGGGACCGAGGCAGGTCTCGCAGCGGGCGTGGAGATCAAACCCCATGATGTAGCCGGCGTGGCAGGACGGGCAGAGGCGGACTCCTTCCGAGCGGCGGACCTTAACAGTAGAGCGGTGAGTAGCCATAGGAAAAGCTCTTTAGTAGGAAAATTGCTCTTTAGATGCTACTCTGCTCTCCAAAATGACTGCTATGCAGCACTGAAGAAAAAAGGGGAGCAGATCTCTGGTCTCGCCGGTATTATATACCTAATTTGTGGACCTGAGAGAGGCCCGTGCACGGCACATGGGCGCGAAAGAAATCTTCAGGACTGCGCATGCGCACGGGGATAAACCCAATAGCGACAGCTCTTAGAGGGCGAAGCCTATACGAAATAGAAATTACAAGCCCTTGCGGCTGGGTGTAAACACATAGCTAACCTCTACAGTCTAGACAAAGCATCAGCTAGCACATTTTCAGACCCCTTATATCGGATGTCGAGGTTGAAGTCTTGAACCAATAGTGCCCATCGCATGAGTCGCTGGTTATGGTTAAACATGCAAGACAGAAAAACAAGGGGATTATGATCAGTGAACACAACAAAAGGGCAGAGAAGTAGACGGTCTCAGCTCCAGAGGAACCAATCCTCGACAGGGACTCACTTTAAGGCAGCCAGTGGCGGCCGTAACAGTTGGCACTAGCAACCCGCCGGTAAGTTAATTAGGCCTATTTTAATAAAAAATGTATGATGTGTAGCAGATCTCGGCTACGTAAAATTTTAATACAGTTATGAAAATTAATATTTCCGGGAATATTAATTTATACCTCGAAATTAGGAGCACCACCTAAAGATTTGCTTGTCCGCCCAAGGCTTTAGGTCCTTGAGTATAGCCTGAGAATTATACAGAGTTCGGTTAATTCATTAGTTGTTATTCTGAAATCGTAAGGTCAATCAGTCAGTCTCAGATCTGAGCGTAAGTTCTATGTATAGGGACTCTAGATTCTGAATAACACACACACATACATCGCTGTGCTCAAAGTGAATTTATTAACTAACAAAAGAGGGTACAATTGTGGGTAAATGTGGTGATATTACAGGGATAACAATTAATATGACAACAAGGAGGTACTAAAACAGGGTAGCCTATGTAAGGTTCGATTGAATTTCAGTTTATTGTAGAGGGAGAGAATTCTACGAGTATGAGGGAACGAATGACTGAAATTGGGTTGCAGATTTAATTTGTCTAATCTAAGGGTTATTAACTGTGGATGGAGCCCATAGAACACCAACGAGTCACAGAGTGTTGTTCGTTTTGGCCTACCGTTGCCGCAGGTCCCGTGGCGAGGCTCGACTGCCGGTTGGCTCGGGAAGTCGGTTCTGGCCCGACCCCAGTCGTTTTCGAGTTGGGTTGAAACCAGTGGATTGGGTCCGGAGTCCTCTTGTGGGAAGCGCTTGCAGCAACGGGCTGTCAGCCAAGGCTTTTGCTCTGATCTCAGTTCGTTTGGTGTCGCTATAGGGCCCACTCAGGGTTCTGTCGTCAGAGCCGTGGTTTCATTTATTCAAGGCCATAAATGAAGGCTTCTGAGTTTCTGGTCCAAAGTTGCTCACAACGGTCGGATGAGGTTGCAACAACAAAATCAAATAAACTCACACATTCACCGTAGGTTCGCGAGGCCTCGGGAATATAGGCTATTTAATGTTGCTGAGGTTAAACAGGCAGCTCCAAGCAGAATAAAGAAAATCAAATCTCCCGCTGAGAAATTTGGAATTCAGGGTCGTAGCTTTCTCAGCTCGTCTGAAGGAGATTTAAGTACGAAACAAAAATCGGAATTTCAAAAGTAAAGGAAGTTAAGAGAACGTATACGTTTAGTTTCAAGAAAGTTTAAACGAAGAGTTTTGAAGAGGCAAGAAGCTGGAACAAAAGACCGCAGGGCCTTTTTATTGATCCCGCTAGGTAGTGACGTCAATGTTGGGGATGGTCTCCCAAACGTCGCTAAGGTGTTAACTTTTTGGGATAAAGAAATATACGTTGCGCGTATTTCTCTTTGATCTCTCTCTCCACAATATCGACATTTGGAAAAATACTTAGTTCTAAACATTCGGATAAAGACAGTTAAAACAAGGCTAAACACTATGGAAAAAGGTTATAATGGTTATATAGAACGTAAACAAAGCTTGATTACATGTCCTCAGTATACTTGTTGGTTACTGGTTTTAACTCATGAGACAATTTAGATGTAAGCATTACAGTAAAATTTCGTTTATGCAATTACATGGTGATAGTTAGGCCTACTTAACAATTCTGTCAGTGTAAGCCGAGTTTTAAACACTTGCGTGTTATACCTTTCTTGTCCCCTTGGTGGCGCTCGCGTCAC
>NC_060170.1:1387896-1424836 GCF_021292245.1 Micropterus dolomieu | reverse complement strand
GTCACACAAGAAAAGAGTAGACACTCCACTTTAACTGAGAGGCTGGTGATGCCTACGAGCGTTTCCATGGATAATTTAGTAAGAAATTGTATATGAAACATTTAACTAAAGCATTAGTTAGCATTGAATAGACAGTGATTACTAGGGAGTAACAGGGATGAATTAAAACAACACAGAAAGAGGTTAGAAAACTATTTCAAGATTACTTTCTTATGGGTCTGCTAGTCTTCAAACATCACTAAAGGATAACAACAGGGTTATTACTTACTAAACTCAGAGGCTAAAACCGCTGCTCACTTAGCAAGGTTATTATTTAAACAGAATAAACACAGTTATACTGGAACCTTGCTTGATTCGAGTAACAGGGGTTTTTATGGTCTTTCTTCTCTGCATTCCTGGCTTATCGCACCGGTTATCAGAGAATGAAATGGTGGTTTATGGCTCAGCCGTTCTGTGGAGAGAAAAGAGTCAGGTTGAGGCTGGAGGTGACCTGCTGGAGGGAGAAGGGGTCAGATCAGCCCCTTTTCCTGTCCTGTGGACTGTCTTTAGTGACACCTTTACGGCTAGAAAGGTTCACTAAGGCTCTTTGAATACACAATCCTTAAGCGATTCATTGTCTGATTGAGTCTCTTTCGGTCCTTACCAACACCAGGCGATGTCTCTGGGTTTTACACGTGAAAAAGGTCAACTCTCGGGGAGGGAAACTTCCCTCCCTCTTTTAACACCATCTGACCTTCTTTGACGTGCGTCTAGTTGAGTTCACAACAGATGCTAACGCTTGTGATATCACCACCTGTTTGAATGTAGCCTAGATAGGGATATGACTTGATATACTGTCCAGTGTTTCCCATTTTCCCAGCTCGGTGCGGCCCGCCTTAGTCTAATCTGTTCTGCCACAGTTACATAATGAAGCAAAAACATTCTCAAAAATGATCATAACATAAATGGTTTCTAACATTGTTTTGCACCATTGCTTTGGCAAAGTATCTGTCAAACAAAAGTATAAATAAGATGTTAAATCAGTTTAAATAAGTTACTTTAGGAGGTTAAAAAAAGTAATGTTTACTCTGAGTAAATTTTAATTGAGCTTCTTTTTACTTTTACTTGAGTAGATTTTTATACAAGCAACTTTACTTGTACTTAAGTAAAAATTCATTAATGTAACAGTACTTTTGTGTACATTTTATAATAATATATAATATTTTTGTAATCTTTCTACCTCTGCCAGAAAGAAAGAACTGTGGAAAAGAGTACAGTTACTGTGTGTTCAAACCGGCTGGTGGAAAAAGTAAAATCTAGTCCCGGGCAACAATTAAAATTCTTAATTGCGATTAATCGCATTGTTATGCGCATAATTGAATAATGAATTCTGCACACTTTTAATTTAAATGTAGCACAAAACATGCGGTTTGCAAACACTAAACAAATATTTAAAAAATTTTGCCAGTAGTATCCCCTTTACACAGTAGCGATAAAATATTTCTTGTAAATTTCAACTTAAACATTAATGTAATCAACTCAGTTATTAAACCAAAGCTATTTACCACTGCCAGGGCATTACCTTTTATCTAGCTTGTTAAAATAAGTTACCATCAGAGTCCAGGTTTCCTGGGTTTTTTTCTGAACAGGTATTGGCAGAAACATTGGTCGAGCACAAGGTGTTGTGACAAGCGGGTGCGTTCCCGTGAAACTGTCTGCTCACCTCACGCACACGCCCGCCCCTCTACCGAAGTCGAATTGTCTTGAACTTTTTATGCGTGACACGCAGCAGAAATCATTGGAAGAGAGACTAATCCTCGCTGTTTGTGAGTTTCTAGAATCTATTACTGTTTACTAAATAGTTATCAGGACATAAATAGGAGGGAACTCGCATGGCAGAGCATTCCCACAAAACTAGATGAAGGCCTATCAGGTAAAATTATGTAGCCTATAATTTAGCGCACAGAAGCCGTTGCCGTGATTACTATTTATAGAGCACCTTTCATTTAGTTGCGGAGCGCTGTCTTACTTCTGCCACATGCTGCATCCAAAGTAGTCTGCCGAAGCCTCCCTTCGCTGTTTAGGTGGGTGATATGCAGGCTCATCAACATCCTGCTCCTCCTGTAACCCATGATTTGACTGTATGTATATATTCACAGCCAGTGAGCAACGGACTTTCAAAATAATACTAATTTTTAAAAAAACTGCGTTAACATGAGATAACGTGAGATTGTAGGCGCTAATTAATTAATGCGTTATCGCATAAAAAACACAAAAAAAGCACACAGGCTAATTGAAACTACATATTTATTATTTTCCAAGGGAAGAAAGCAGCTATGTGAATAGTAATTAAATTGAATTAAAAAGTCATTGTCCTCCCAGAAACTGTGTGTGACAGAGATGCTCACGTCTTTGAGCTAGAGTCCAAGTCAAGTCTCAAGTCACTCGTGGTTATAATAATTGTTATATCACCTGCTGCGTTCAGTCCAGCCTGCCTATAAAACTGCACAGCTATAAGGAATTCTGTAACTGTAACCTGTTTTCACTTACAGAGCACAACAATGTAATGTGTAATGCAATTAATGACAGCTGATTAACTACTGTAAGTCAACACACCACGCAGACTCTCCAATGTTACGTTAACTAAATAAAACTGTAACGTTACATGATCAACAATAACCCTGTAACCTGTTTTTCACAGAGCACAACCATGTAGCTTAATGTACAATGCGTCTACAACTGATGACAGCTTATAAACTCCTGTAAGTCAACACACCCCCCAGACTCTCAAACTCAGTGTAATCTTAACTAAATAAAAGTGGAAAATTTTAAGTCAAGCCTGAAAACCTATTTGTACTCATGTCATTACAGCCTCTCCAAGAATTCGTGTTGGGTCGAGCACCTTTTAATATCATCTTAATCTGAAGTTTTTAAATGTAGCTGTAAAATTTTCTGTCCATCATTTTCTTGCTGTTTTTACCCTTATGTGTTTTATCTTGTGTCTTCTGTATTTTATCTTGTGTATTATGTTTTTACTCTTTTGTATTTGATCCTGTGTATTTCTTGGAAAGTGTATTGGGACCATGCTGCATGGAGATTTTGCACTGTAAATAAAATATGATTTGATTTTGACCATTTAAGATAAAATATTTTTAGTTTAAATCCCCCACCTTGTGAAAGTTCAATACTAAATTGTGAGTGACCTATAAACCAGTACAATGCTAAATGTAAATATTGTAAGAAACTCTCTGCCACAAAAGGCACAAACTTAGAAATCTTAAGCCTTGCTAGTGCCCCTAGAACGTACAATTTATGTTACAGTCAAAAATACAAAAGTGGTGGACCTATCAAACAACATAATGCTTTTTTTCCTGATCTTAGAGGAACTACTATTGTCCAAAGGCAAAATTGTTGAAACTTATTCCAAATGGCCATATTCGAAGTCTGGCCAAAAATAATGGCACACACATTTGGGAAGTTTCCTTTAAAAGGCATTCATAGTTGCATTTGGTTCCACTAAAAACGGACAGAAGTAGAAGAATTATAAAACAATTCTATCCATCCATCGTCAACCGCTTATGCTGCGTACAGGGTAGCGGGGGGCTGGAGCCAATCCCAGTCCCAGTCAGAATCTAATTATAATATTTAAATTCAGTTTTTAATGCAATTATTCAAGTTGAGAAATTCAAGTTCAGATCTGAATTATTCAAATTCAGATTCTTCTGATGCAAATATCAGCCCATAATTTCCTCTGTATATGGATTATTTTTTCATTATGTGGCACATTGGGAATGTAGATGAGGTCATTAAAAACAGGGTATATATATATATATATATGATTAACATGAATATCCATAGAACATTTTATTGAAATCCCGCTGTACTTTTTTAGCCACAGCAGCTGGGTGGCTCTAGGGATGCAAATGTTAGTTGGCTGGTCCACCATTTTGGGCCAGAGTGGAATATCTCTACAACAATTGTATGGATTGCTGTTGTGGTGTGGGGACAGAGTGGACCCAAACGCAACAATCGGGAAGAACAGGCTTTATTGAAGGGGAAAAGGGGTTGAGGGAGAGGGAGGTGGACGTCGGGGGAAACATGGGCATGGGGAACCGAGGAAGCAAGGAGGCACAGGGAGGAGCCGGGAGGACGCCGTGGAAGAGGTCCGAGGGGAGAGGGCAGGGTGACGAGCCCAGCTGACGGAACAGAGGACAGAGGTGAGTGGACCTGGAGGGGAGACAGACAGGGTTAGACACTGTGGAAACAAAGCAAAGAGAAACAGAAATGACGCAGAATACGTAAGAGCTTGAGTGGTGAAGTGGCACCGGGTAAGGAGCAGCGACGATCAAGCAGGGGTTGACTGGAGAACCAGGGTAGAAGTACTGTCAGAGATGAGGGTGGTTGCTGGCAGGTGTGGCAGGCAGGGGAGGTGGCTGACGAGGTGCAGGTGCGGGTCGTTGGCTGGGCTCAGGAGCGGAGGGAGAGAGAGAGGGAGAACACACGCAGGGGACGAGACACAGGGAGGCAGGCAGAGTACAGGAAAACACAACACCAGGGGAAAACAGAATCACAAGCAAAAAAAGGAGGAATAAACAGGACACTCAGCGTCAGCCGGGCTGCCACCACAACAGTTTGCGATGACATTTGGTAAAGACATTCATGGTCCCAAGAGAATGAATTCTAATAATACAGATGATGTTTACATTTAGTGTCATCATCACGTCAGAAGTCCAATGTGTCCAATACTTTATTTGCTTAAAGACCAAATACATGCAAAATTAATGACCTTCTCATCAGCCTCAGCTGCACTGTGTGTTTAGTATTGAACTAATAGAGTAAACATGGTAGACATGGTAAACATTATACCTGCATGTTAACATGTGGGCATGTTAGCACAGTGATATTAACATTTAGTTAAAATACTGGTGTGCATGAGTAAAGCCTCACAGAGCTGCTAACAGGGATGAAGACTTAGTCTTGTTGAAATGTACTACAAAGAATCACCCTCTGAGAATCATGAATATCAGTGCTAGTAGTAGATAACCTGCTCCAGACCAAAGTTTTAAAAAGACAGTAGACCGAAGCACTGACAGACATGGCAATTCATTTTAGTTGGTTTAAGCCTCCACTGCATACATTTAAAAAAAAAAAACATTTGTCTTTGAACTATTCTCTGCTCAGTTCAATTTTATTTACATACTGCCAATTCATACCAGAAGTTACCTCATTGTATCTTTCTGATAGAACAGGTCTAGACCATACTCTAGACCACGCAGATTAAAATCACATTTAATGTTAACACTCACATTAATGTTACACAATACTCTCAGAGTAAAACCCAAAATTATAGAGAGGGAAATGGGAGAAGGAAACTGATTATGTAAGCATTATGAGTGTTTTGTCTCAGACTTTCCTCTCAGGTTGTCAAAATGAGGATAATTAGCTTCAGCGCATCATTAGTGTTTACGTTTTTATTTGTCTGTGTGTGGCACCCTGCAGAAAAGTCAACGAGTTGGGAACGTTGGGACAACCTTGGATTTGACACTCCTTGTTTGGTATGAAATCTGTGGCCTTAGGTAGTGAAAAAAAAAATATTGTCTGAATCAGTTATTGGGATGCATGGCACGCATAGTGGTGCATACTTAACCTGAGAGAAGACAGGAATATTCAGTGAGTATCTGTGTGTTGGTCTCTGTGTTGTGTTGCTGGGATAGTGGTGGACCTAGATAGATTTCTGGCCTGGAGTTTTATATAATTTTTGGCTACTTGACAAAAGAAACCAGGTCCCAGTTTCAGGTACCTGTCTTCATAACCTACTGCTTTATTTTTCAAGGAGCTCACAAAAAGAACAACAAATATATTTAGTTTTAAGGCACCTCAATGTGTGTTTTCAGTGGAACAACCTTCTACCACAGAAATAATTTGTATAAAAACTGCTGATAGTGAGATCAGTGGATTACCCAGAGTAACAGAGACAGTGTTTCTAAAAAGAGACCCTTCATAGGCAGGAGACACACGTGTTTTTTCATGAGTTTAGCTCAAGTCCCAAAACAATGATGACCTTCTCATTAACATGGGGTAATAGTGGATACAGGACATGTTTCATCTTCTCCTTTCAGCCTCAGCAGTAGCACCACAGGGCCTCATGTAAAAAATCACGCTAAACTAAAGAAGACAAACAAGCTAAACTTGAGAGGGCCAGTACCTTATATATCAGTGACTGCATCTTATTTTATGTCCCAGCAAGAACTTCATTGTCTTTCTTTTAGAAGTACCTGACGTGTCCTACAAGAAATCTGGTGAGGTTGCTTTGCCTTTGTTATTATTATTATTATTATTAACCATTATTTACTATGGATTATTATTTACCATTTACCAAGATGGCACCGCATTGGATGGCAGCCTCTGGATTACGCTCCGTACTCTTTTCTGCTGTCCCTCTCTGGTAAAATTTACCAGAGTAGAGCTCTTAAACATCGGACTCCCAACTGCTCACACTATTCCACCGCTCCTGATCGAACCTGGAACTTTCCCGGAGTTATTAGTTGGAGGAGCGGCAGCTCTGTTTGGGATCCTCCGGAGACGCCAAAGGGGAAGGCTTGCAGGCACACTTGTTAAACTGAGACAGCGGGGTTTTCGCACTGCGCTCCCTTCAATTCACCAGGCGAATTTCCACTCTCTGGCCAACAAAATGGACAAACTGCTGCTCCTCAACAGTACTAACTCGGAGTTATGCAGATCTGCCACCCTCTGTTTTACCAAGTCCTGGCTCACCAAGCACATCCCGGACCGCACTTCACCTACTGGGATTTAATCGCGAAAGGGAGCTCATGGGAAAAACACGGGGAGGCGGACTCTGTCTCTACATAAACGAAGGTTGGTGTACAGATGTCACAGTGTTGAAGAAATCATGCAGCCCTCACTTAGAGACATTATTCATAAACTGTAAACCCTTTTATTCACCGCAGGAGTTTTCCTTGTTTGTCCAGGTCGCTGTTTACATTCCACCTCAGGCCTGTGTTAGTGAGGCGTTACTACACCTGGCTGACCAGATAACTAAAGTGGAGAAAAAACATCCAGACTCCCTACTCATTGTTCTCAGGGACTTCGACAGAGCAAACCTCAGCCATGTACTTCCAAAGTACAGACAGCATATTAAGTGTCCCACCAGGGATACTAACACTGGGCCACTGCTACACTACAATAAAGGACGCCTATAGCTCCCCCGTGCAGCCTTAGGACTCTCTGATCACTCTCTGATCACTGTCCGGTTCATCTTATCCTGACTTACCGGCAACGACTGAAATCTTGCTAAACCTGTTGTAAAGAGTGTGAAAAAATGGACCACTGAGTCAAAGCAGACACTCACACAGTGCCAGCCTCCATCTGTCAGTGAATCACAGTGGGTGCTGAAAAGATCAGTGCCAACTTGCCCTCCATTCAGGACTTATACATTTCCAGAGTCAGGAAACGGGCAGAAAACATCACAGCAGATCCATCTCACCCCGGACACAACCTGTTCCAACTTCTCCCCACTGGTAGGCGCTACAGAGCACTGTACGCCAAAACCAACAGACTCAGGAACAGTTTCTTCCCACAAGCCATCACTCTGATGAACAGCTGATTTCTGCCTCACAGTGTCAGGAACAATTCCTCTGCAATAACCCAGTAACTGTCTCTAATCAGCACCTGTTTACTGGTTACCACTTATCATTCATTTATCTATCATTATCTATTTCAGAGCTGTTCTTACTGTACATACTGTATTCCAAGTCCACCTACCTCATGTACATAACACCGCACATAATACTTATTTATTCCAACTTTCTTTGCACTCATCACACTGTGTACATGTATGCTTGTATGTGTATGTGCACCTTTATATCACATCCACCTCCGACATGTACATAATAATAATGTTAATAATTTACTCCTGCATCATTTGCACTCTGCTCAATGTGTCTGTTTTGTTTATAGTGTGCATATATGTGTTCTCTGTACTGTAGCCTGTGTTTGATTTTATTACTGTATTATTGTGTTATCATATTATTGTATAAGTAAGCACATCGTGAGCATTGTACAATCCAGAGTCAAATTCCTCGTGTGTGTACACATACCTGGCAAAAAGCTGATTCTGATTATTATTATTATCCATCCATCCATCATCAACTGCTTATCCTATGTACAGGGTTGCAGGGGGCTGGAGCCAATCCCTGATGACACTGGGCAAAAGCCGGGGTACACCCTGGACAGGTCGCCAATCCATCGCAGAGCCACACATAGACAAACAACCAGTCACACTCACACTCACACCTAAGGACAATTTAGGGTCACCAATAGTGTTGTAGTCAAGACCACCCAAACCAAGACCAAGTCAAGACCAAGACTTTTAGGGGCTGAGACCAAGAGCGAGACCGAGTCAAGACGAAGACCAGTTCCCCACATTACATGACACATAATAAAATGTGGAACAAGAGGTACTTCTCAAATTGATCTGAAAGATCCATATTCCCATAAAACACCCACATAAAAACACTGAAATCCATGTAAACATGTTTATTCAACACTCCTTTTCCATGCTTACCATTGCGGTGACAGTTGTTAATGGTAACTACACATTTTTAATTAGGGTTATTGGTTGCATTTGAAGCAATACATTTGCCATCCAAGCAAAGTAAGGATGTTAACAAATGCAAAAGCAATTTATTGATATTCCCAAAGTTGTGGTCTTGAAAAAAAATCCTGAGTCCTCAATGTCCGAGACAGAGACAAGACCGAGTACAAATGCAGTCGTGTCCGAGGCGAGACTAAGACCATCAAAAAGTGGTCTTGAGACTGGTCTCAAGACCAACACTAGTCACCCGTTAACCTAGTCTGCATGTTTTTGGATGGTGGGAGGAAGCCGGAGCACCCGGAGAGAACCCACAGAGAGAACATGCAAACTCCACACAGAAAGGCCGGGGCAACCGGGGTTTGAACCCGTGACCTTCTTGCTGTGAGGCGACAGCCCATCATCATCATCGACCACCTTTAAATAGTTGCACCATCTGGATGAGATTCAGTATTATGGCAATAACACATGTCCTGCAATCTCTTTTGAAAGTTCCAGTATGTTCTTTTAACATACTGGAACACATTTAATGTTTTTACACAAAGTAAACTACCATGGTCACCGCCACGCCGTTAACTGCAAACTCACAAGTTTTACAACATGGCTTCATCAATGTGTTATGGGTTTTCTGGGACAGTCTGGGACAACCTGCTTGGAGCAGTACATTACAGCATAATACGTGTCATTTCCTGTTGCCAGCTGGTGGTGCTGTGACTTTGAGTGAATATTGGCAGATGGAGGGGTTCAGGGCTGGACAAATGTGAGCATGTAGACTAAAGTTAAAACAACTTCCTGTTTCATGGGGAATCATCAATTTTGGACGCCACGCCACAGGCACGCCATTCCACAAAAACTCACCATTTGTACAACTTTTAAGCGTCAATGTGGCTGTGAATTTCGAACACGCTTCGGACGCTGAACAAACGTATTAATCATAACTTTCTGTGTCCCCTTTATGGCGCTGCATAGCACTTCGCACTACGACTATAAATCAACATGTAGATGTGTTCGGGGTGCGACTGTTATCAAGCACATAAAGTTTGGTGCAGATGTGAGCATGTACACTGAAGTTGAAACAACTTCCTCTTTCATGGCGAATCATTGATTTTGGACGCCATGCAACGGGCACGCCGTTTCACAAAAACTCACCGTCTGTACAACTTTTAATTGTCAATGGCTTTAGAGTAGACAGGGGAAATCTGATGTCAGTCGGACTAATTCTCTAGGAGGAGTTTGTTAAAGTATGGAGTGTGTAAAAAATCCAAAAATAACCATAAAATTCAAAATGGCCGACTTCCTGTTGTGTTTAGGGCATCGCTCCAAGAGGCTGGACATGACACACGTAGCACAGAAATTCCATATACATAGGTGAAACTTTGTCTGGGGGCTGCTCTGTAGGGGGCGCTAGCGAGCCATTTTGCAAATTTTGCTGAGTTTTCAAGTATGTTTAGGCCCCCAAAACTGAGTTTACTTTGCAGGAAAAAGAAAAAAAGTAATCCCTTCAGTGCTTGGGCCCTAATAATCCCTTCAGTTTCAATAGTGACCTCGCATGGTTCTTGTTCGGGCCCCCAAAAAATCCCTTCAGTTTCAATAGGTACCTTGTCCGGTTCGTGCTCTCCACTTAAAATTAAATTTTGCTGAAAAACCCAACTTTGCCTTCAGACATAACACACAAGCCATCAAAGACATACACTACAACACAGTCTTACACACTGGTGAGATAAATTCAAAACAATACTAACTGGTTATTGGTTATGTTGCTTGTGGTGTGAAAAATTGTAATTAAACTGGTCTGTTGCAGGTAGGTGACCAGATCCTGGAAGTGAATGGTCAGAGCTTTGTCACCATCTCCCACGATGAGGCAGTTCACATCCTCAAAACAGGACGCCACCTGTTGATGAAGGTGAAGGATGTGGGTTGTATGCCTCATGCACGTACAGAAGTGGATGAGACCAAATGGATCTGCAGTCAGCCCATAGCTGAGACCAACGCTACAGCTAACCCAAGTTCTGTCACCAACCCCACTGTCAATGCTGGCATCCTTGCTAGTGTCAGTGCTAGCACCTGCAGTACAAGGTAAGTTCATTAAACTGAGCTCAATTACCAATTTGGCAAGTAAAATTAATGCTCAAACTGTCTGTGGCATTGGAGCAAGCTGAACTGAGTGTCTCTGTTCTCAGTGTTAATGAATGAATCAGTAGCTTTGTGCATTGGACCTTCCCTCACTGGTTACTGAAAGCGCTTTTGTCAGCTCCAATGTGATATACTGTATAATAGTAATCATTACTTATCGAGAAATCCATGCTATAAAGTTCTTTACAAAAGGCAGAAAAATAAAACGCACAAGTCGTAAAACTATCAGGTTTTTAAAGAAAACTACTGAAAAACAAAACAAGAAAAAACATTTTAAGGAATTAAAATACAGTTTAAAGAGAATTAAAAGTAAAGGAAGATAATGAAAACCTTTTTGGAATATTTGCTGAAATTGTCATTATTTCCTGACGGTAGTACATGAGACAGATAATCTGTGAAACAAAATCATGTTCTTCTGGCTCCTCCTACTGCTCCTAATGCCATTTGTAAGAATCCACCTCTTCCCTGAACAAAACAACCAGGCCGAGCCAGGAGCAGTCTCTAACGCAGTGTCAGTCAGTTGTGGACATATTTAGAGTTTCGAGAAAAAGAGGCATAATTTCAAGAAATGTGTCTAAGCAATCAAGAAAAGCTGTAATACAGAAGTTAAAAGAGCTTAAAAATGATTCGCATATTAAATCGCAATATTGGTAAATAAAAATTGCATTTAGATTATTTTCCTAAATCATTCAGCCCTAGTTACCATGGACAATATAAGAAAAGCACAATTCTGCCTGAATGTGTAAGATACAGCTGTATAGTGTTGAGGGAGGTGCTATTAAAAAGTGAAATCTGGAATTTGACTATAAGCTAAACCTACAGGACCTCCCTACAAAACTCCCGTTAACTCCTTGCATCGTGTACTGGTTAAACTCAGCATAGAAGGGATTATTGAGCTATCAAACGTATAAACAGTGGTTATATAAACCTAGTTTTGCATTGAACTGAACAAAACCATTTGAACAAGTAAGAATTGAACTGAAGTAGAAGTTACAATTGAACTGAAGCAGCGCTTGAAAAATCATGGTGACAAAATCAGTGACTATGAATGTCTGAACTTATTTGTATTTAAAACATCAGATTCTGTCTCTTGTCCCACCTCGGTTTGAAGAATTGGTAAGACATACAGGTGTTTGTTTAAATTTTATGTGTTTTGTTTATGTGTATTCTTTTTTTTTGTAGGATGAATATAATTGATGATAATTTGTTTCTTTTTGTCTTTGTTATCTTATGCTGTGAATTGTTTTCTTCTGTGTTGCAGACCATCCTCAGCCAGAGCTACACCTGTATTAGGAAAGGTAAGAATGGCAGCCATGCACTACTGCCCTCACATTGTACAATAACACTCTAAATTGCATTTATGGTACTAAACTAAACAGATTCTTTACTCCAACACACTGTATTTCCATCTAAGCACGTTTTTGTCAGACTCCTCAATTCAATTTTATTTATATAGCACTAATTTATAACCATAATCTCATTGCACTTTTCATATTGAGCAGGTCTAGACTGTACTATTTGTAATAGTTTTTACAGACACCCCAGTCCAGAGTCATTAGATTAGTGAATACAGTCAGATTTAAAGATCTAAAAACTTTGGACTTGACAAAATCAAAAAAGACCTTAAACTTGTCTTTGACACTTATACTGTAACTTGTATCTTGACTTGGAACAACTTAGCTCTGGAGATTGCTACAACACAGGAACTGTAGTTATTTTAAGCTGAGGTGGAAAAGGAAATAGCTGAGAATTAGAGTACTTAAGCAGTTCATGAACAGCAGGAGGTTGCTGTGGGACTGCTGCAGTTCTGACTCGGAATTACAACCACACAGGAGCCATAGTCATTACCAACTCAGTAGCAGGAAGCAGGTTGTTGCAACTCTGTGACTGAAGAGTGCTGCAGTTCTGTAACTGGGGACAGCTGCAGGGACAGGGAGTGGCTACAGTTTTGTGACAGGAGACTGCTGCATTTTTTATTTATTATTATTAAAGGATAGCCTCTTGAGATGCATCATCTCATTTTCAAGAGGGTCCTATTTCAGCATGGACAGGGAGTTGGTGCAGTTCTGAGACTGTAGACTGCAGTAGTTCAGCAAAAAGAGGACTCGGCTGGAAGGCTGACAGGACACTGGGAGTAGGAGTTGGCTGGGCAGCTGATTAAGAGCCGATGTGGAACAAGGAGGAGGTGTTGGCCAGGCCACCTATGCTAAATTAGGCAGAAGTGGTGGAATCTCTGGTTTGAACAACGGAGTCTCTGTTACCGATCAGCACAGTCTCTGGGGCGCTACTCAGCTAAACCTCAGGGGCGCTGATCAGCTGAATTTTAGGGGAGCCAGGCAGCTTGGTCTCTGTGGCACCAGGCAGCTCGACCTTGAGCTAGGTAATGAATGCTAAATTCTTAACCATGGCCAGAATGTTAAAAAGTCTGGGAAATCGTCCCCTCCATTAGGGAATACACAAACAGTCTATGCTTAAAATACACCGAGTCTTCTATGGCACCATGTATCTGTCAATATTGGCACTCACCTCTTTAAGCTCCTCCAGTTACTGATGTCAGCTGGGTGCATACTGTTCATTCCGTCCTGACATTAAACAAGGGGAAAACACTGACTTAAATATCAAATGAGGGAGGTGATTAACGAGACACAGGTGGAGGTTGGGGCAAACAATCAACCAAGGACCATAAAGATAGGAAGTAAGGCTAGATAAGACACACCAGAAAGGATACTACATTTTTTCTCGATTGCTAAGACACATTTCTTGAAATTATGCCTCTTTTTCTCAAAACTTTAAACACAAATCCACAACTTCTCACCCAATTCCCCAAACATCCTATTTTCAGGTCAAAATGAAGCTCCCCACTCAAAACCATTCATTCTTGCTGAAAAACCAAACTTTTCCATCAGACACAACACACAAGCCCTCAAAAACACACACACTACAACACAGTTTTACACACTTGTGAGATAAATTCAAAACAATACTACAAAACTGGTAATGTTGCTTGTGGTTCTCCCCCTCAGAAACCTTTTCACATGATGAACAAAACAAAAGAAATAACAAATGTAAACGTTTGCCCATTTTTAATTTCTTATTGTACTGTACAGTACAACACACCAAACAACACATTATTCTGCCCCAGCATCTTGTCTTTGGTCTGGGACAGGCCAGAGATTCTTGCCCTCCACCTCCTGCTGGACCCTGTTCCACCTCCTCCTCCTTACTACTCCTTCTTCCTCCTCTGCCTTACTCCTGCTCCACCTCCTCTTCCTCCTCCACCTCGTCATCTTCCTCTTGTCCCAACTCCTCCTCGAACTCCTACTGTTCCTCTTCCTTCACCTCTTACTCCTCTCTACATACTGCTCTTCATCCTACCCTTTATCTTCCTCCTTCTCCCCTCTGGTGTACTCTACCTCTTTCTTCACATCTTTCAGGATCCATTGCTCCAAAACGGAATGAACTGACTCTGGCCCTTTTTATCTATCTATTGAAGGTTCTGATTGGTGGGTTATCAATTATGACTCCTTGTGTTTCCACCAAAGTTCTTCACATTGTCATTTTTCGTCTTAGTTTTTTGTTGGAGTGGTCCAGTGGGTTTTTAACCAGCCCCAGTAGAGTTTGTTCTCTTTCAGAGTTTTGTGTGATGGGTAACCCTCACCAGCTGCGTGCAGATCAACCGCTGATGGTGGACGGAGGACAGAATGAGTTAGGATTCCAGAAACAAACTCGAACTGTTGTGGCAACTTTGCAATACCACTCTGACAAAGAGTAACAAGATAAAGATCTCTGTACAATAGAGACAGAACAGAATTTCCCATCACACTTTCCTTTCAAAGCATCACTGACTCAATTGTATCAGTTTAAAATTGTATATCTGTTGTAAGCTTTGACAAAAAGCTAGGCCTCTTTCACTGTTTTTTCCCCCTTTGGCATCTCAAATCTAGGAATCACTTCTTTAAGCAAGCATTTAACTGTTTTTGCATCTTCTCTCCTAGCAAGGCAAGGCAAGTTCATATTATTCATATAGCACATTTCAACAACAAGGCAATTTAAAGTGCTTTACATAAAACATTAAAGGGAAATTTAAAAAAGACATGGAAATACAATAGTAAGATGTGCTTCTATACATTTGGAGAACAGGTCCACAAGTACCAACAAGTATATGTAGCCATGGCAACTTGGCATATGTACAAAATCTATTTGCATATTTACAACAGCCCTAAATGGTTATGATAAATGGTCATGTTTTATTGAACTGTCCTTTCTCCTGTCTGTTGACAAGTCATGCATCTGTCCACAAGTGTTCATCTGTCCACATCCAGCACATGAACCCGGCTTCGTTCAGGACAAGTGGGAACTTTGGTTGCTTGCCAATGTCAAATGTATTTACTATTTACTATTTACATTTACGATACCTGCAAACTGTAGGATTTGTTCTGCATTGCTATTATGAACAGCTATTAGAACAGAGTTAAGTGAAATTGTATTCATTTTAAAACCAAGTTTAATATTGTAACACAAAACTCTAAAAAATCTAGAATTATATCAACAAAACTGAGTCAAATATATTTGTATTTTGTAATACACATTGGCCTACATTATGTTTAATATTTTCACTTTAATAAAATAAATGTTATTTTTATTAGCCTATATCAGTGTGAACAGACTCCTTAAAAACATTGGAAATCCATAACGATAACTAGATACTTAAAAGTTCAGTGGTATCTAGCGGTGAGTTTGCGAATTGCAACCATCTGTCCAGTCTACCACTGCCCCCTACCCTTTCAAAGAGCGTAGAACAGCTACGGTGGCAAACACAGCACAAAAGATGTCTCTTCTGAGACAGCAGAGGATAGCTATTCAATGAATGAGGTTTCTTAAGGTAGACATATTAAGAAATATTTACTTAATTATTCAGTAAAACCATATGTTATTGCAACTTGCCCACTGACAGATAACATGGAAAATGTAAGCCAAGAGTGTGAAACACTGTCACTGTTTCTGCAACACAGGCCATTATAAACCACATAATAGATAAAGTTTATACAAACATTGACAAGGGAAACACATTCATTCTCTCTGTGATTATGGACCCTTGCCAAAACTGCCCGCCAGCAATAATATCTGGCCTGCACAGAATCCATTTATTGAAAAAATTGTCCCAAGGTGG
Source organism: Micropterus dolomieu (assembly GCF_021292245.1). Lineage (NCBI taxonomy): Eukaryota > Metazoa > Chordata > Actinopteri > Centrarchiformes > Centrarchidae > Micropterus > Micropterus dolomieu. The sequence continues at coordinate 1,408,943 of NC_060170.1, read as the reverse complement.
GATCAAACACATAACCTTCTAGGTGAGAGTCTTGTGCTTTACCAGTTGAGCTAACCAAATACTGTAACAATGACTTCAAGTATTATGTTTTATATTCTCACCCACCATCTAATGGTTGAAAAAAATACTCCCTGCCAACCCCTGCTGTATATTATTAGTACTTCTTGTTCTTCAAATGTACATATTCAACATAGGGGCGGCTGTGGCTCAGGAGATAGAGCGGGTTGGCCGTTAATCGGAAGGTCGGCGGTTCAATCCCTGGTTGCGTGTCGAAGTGTCCTTGGGCAAGATACTGAACCCCGAATTGCCCCTGGCGGCTATTCCGCCAGTGTATGAGTGAGTGTGAATGTTAGTTTCCGTTTGAGCACTTAGGCTCAGTGTATGAATGTGTGTGACTGGTGAATGCAGATATAGTGTAAAAGTCGAAAAGACTAGAAAGGCGCTATACAAGTACGGAGCACTTACATTTAGTGATGAGTGGCTACACTGCCTGAACTCTACAAGAAGAACGTTGTTACGAAACGCGCTCTGTAGCACAGTTTGTCCATTTTCAGCTACCGTAGAAACATGGCACACAAAATGGATCTTATATTGCATTTTTGTCAATAGATCCTCAGAAATATTACACACTGGACCTTTAACTAGAAAATGCTTTCAGACAAGGGAGTGATGGTTAAAATCTGTAGTAAATATTACTCAACTTTAACTGGTTTTGATGCTGTTATGCAGTTGTACTGTTTCTGTGCATGTAACATCTGTTACTAGTGGTAACAGCAAATGTGGTTTTATACTAAAGGTCCCAGAATTCTGGGAAAAACAAACTATTGTCTAACTCTCCCTGCCACTCCAGTTGCGCCCCTCTTTTGCAGATACATTTTAGTACAGTTCATAATACTGCAAGTACTGTATATAAATATTGCACTACTTTATCTGTGGCCATGGAAGTTGTTAGGCCTATTTTAGGGGGGCTGAAGCCACCCTAACATGTTCCTAAGCCCCCCCAAAATAATAATAATAATGATAAGAAAAATTATTGTTAGATTTAAAAATAAAAATAAAATATTATAAATATGGATAAATACTACAGAATAGTACAAATATAATTTGTATTTATTGGCTTAAAATAATCCTTCTGGTTGTTTCCTCTGCTTCATATCACACTCTGATTGAACCAGTCCACAGTGCATTAACAGTAATTAGTGTAATTCTATAGCATTCTTTCGACCTGCAACTTATCTAATAATGAGAGGAATTAGACAAGGTATTACTTTATCATACATTTACATGAGCAGCTGGTTAGCATTTAAGTCACAGCCTACAGAAGAACTCAGTCTGGCCTACGTGAATTCCCCCTATTCTTTCCCGAGCCACATTAACCAGCTCTGACTGGGGGATCCCGAGGCGTTCCCAGGCCAGTGTGGAGATATAATCTCTCCACCTAGTCCTGGGTCTTCCCCGAGGCCTCCTCCCAGCTGGACGTGCCTGGAACACCTCCCTAGGGAGGCGTCCAGGAGGCATTCTTACCAGATGCCCAAACCACCTCAACTGGCTCCTTTCAACGCAAAGGAGCAGTGGCTCTACTCTGAGGTCCTCGCGGATGGCCGAGCTTCTCACCCTATCTCTAAGGGAGACACCAGCCACTTGCCTGAGGAAACCCATTTCAGCTGCTTGTACCCGCGATTATGCCAGTACTGCAACACACCGGGACAAACTGACACCATATACAAAGTAAGGAATAACGTCATGCATCACATTTGCCAAATTTACAGGGGGGTCAGTAATTATTATAATAATTATTAATTAACGATTTTATAGTAGACAGTGTTTCACAACATTTATATATTTCCCCCTAACTCAACAACTCACAAAACTGATTTTTACCCGCTGCCTCATGCATAGACAGGAGAACTTTTTTCTCTTCTTTAGAAAGTAAGAAATTGTCCGGTGTTATCTAATCTTGTGCACTCGGCAGCAACACCTTCTCCAGCTGGGAACGTCGCGATGCATTGTTTATCATTGTAACGTTAGGACACATCTGGAATGTGAACGCGGCCGTTGTGTATAATAATTATGCGCTACTGTCAGTGCCATTAAAAATCAATCAAACTGACTAAGGGAAACTGTATAGAAAACGTTACAGCTCATAACGTGAAGTAACACGGCTTTAATGGGAAGCTAGCTCGCTAACTAGCTTACTGAGACGAGTCTTCATCATCCACAGAGCAACAACATGACGTGCCTCCTTCCGTCCTCCTCCTCTTCAGATGCTCCGGTGTTTCCAGGAAAGCTCAGCTTTGCAGACGCAGCAGTTAACAACCTTTTTGGCTGAGTGAAGAGTGAAATTCTGCCACACTTTAGGTTGTGAAGGTGTTACTGCAGTGCTGATGTTGTGTTGTTTTAGTAACTTCACTGTTCACATCACATTAGTCCGTTAAGCCCGATGACATCATGATTGAATCGATTATTAAATTCGTTGGCAACGGATTTAATAATCGATTTTTGTCAACTACGTTGACAGCAATGTACAATCTTCGGATATGTACACATACCTGGCAATAAAGCTGATTCTGATTCTGATGATCACGGTGAGGCGGCGCTGCTGGAGGTTACGGTGGATCTGGGATAACCTCTGTGCCTGGGTGGCAGTCGAATGGGGTCGAATTCAAGGCGTAGATAAAATCAGTATCTGAGGTATCTTTGTGGTCAGAAACCATGCTGGGTAGGGTCATGTGGGCAGATGGTTCTGGTGTGGGCGCCGCCACAAAAGGAATGGCTGTAGAGGAAACGGTGACTTGGAACATTGCGACGTAATTCATTGTTATTGCAAACCATTCTGCCGTTGGTACAGTATGGGCCTTCCCTTGGTTGACTTCCTAAGGAATCGGACCTTGGCCGTTTGTGCAATGTTTTCTGATAGAAGCGTAGGTGGGTATAGTAGTGGCTATGACGCAGCTGGTGGCTGAATGAGGAAGGGTGCCACACAGGTTGCAAGCCAGGGAGGAAGGGGATCAGGGGACTGAGTATACAGTGCCCTCATGTGAGAGATACCAGAATGAATAGCTGTGGATGAGAGGAGGAGACCACTGGGAATGCCTATACACAGAGTCCGTTTTTTTGCTATGCCCATGGGTGCCCCAGTAGGTGCCCTGATTAAACTGCTGGAGGTGGCATGTGGCCTGGTAAGCGAAATGGATGTGATATGTGAAAACCTGTGAGAACTGTGATTTGTCGTTCACAGTCTAACTTTAGCATAATCAAAATAGGGTGTGTTCATAGTGAGTGTACTTCTTCCTTTTGGATTTTTATACATCAGAGTTGCAAGACATGTACCTATCAGCACACCTGTAGCCATTAGCGATGACACAGAGACACTACTTTGGGGATTGGTTCCAGGGACGCTGCAATGTCATGCTTCCCAATTCAAGTACTCCTGACTGCAGTGTGCAGATCGGGGTGGTGCTCAGCATGACATGATGATGAGACACGCATGCACAGAAGAGGGAGCGTTCCCCCCCATTTCCACTACTGTTCTTAGAAAAATGCACAAATGTCTCCTATTTGTAGATTATGAATTTATCTAATTCCAATATTCAACCATAATGTAAATGTAAGGTCTGTACAGGAGGGAAAGAACTTAACTTGTGTTAAAGTCACCTCAGGGCACCACTCTTAAAGAAGAGAGAAACTAATTTAGCCTCATAATATACTTAACTATCAATTTTCACTCTTGTGCAAAATTAAAGAAACCAGCATGTACACAAGCATTTATTTAAAAGATAATCAAAAGCATAACAACACGATGGAACCTAACTAAAATACACTAAACTAAACAAAACAAAGAGATGTGTGTGTATGTGTATGTGTATGTGTGTGTGTGTGTGTGTGTGTGTGTGTGAGTGATGTGTAAGAGTCACTTTATTCTGCCTCCTGACACAGACTACATGCTTTTTACAGCCATTCGCTTTTGTAATAAATGCTGACGCAATGACCTTTAAAAACACTTTAATACACTGTCTGTTGTCTTGACGAACCAGGGGGAGTGACTTTCTACCATGAAGACATTCTACAGGGTTTGTATAGATAACTATCTGTATGTGACTCTTATTGTTTCTCCATTTTTCTTTTCATCTTTCTTCATGCGTCAACCTATCTGTCCACCCAGCCAGCAGTATACAGAGGTGTGGGCCCACCAGGTGCGCAGGTGTCTTTGGAGCAGCAGGCCTACATGCTGCTGACGGAGCCAGAGAGGCAGACCATGGCCTACTACATGCAGGAGTACCAGGAAGGACATATAGGAGTGGAGCCGCTAGCCATGGCTCTGTTTGAGCTCTTCAACACACATGCAAAGGTAACGCAGCCTGCAGCAGCTGCAGGTTAATGGACAGCTGGTCATAGAGGGCTCAAAAATAGAGATATATGCTATATAATAATGTTCAGAAAGTACCTTGTGAAAAAAAGTTGAATATATCTGATTGTAAGAATTATAGTTTGGGACAGCTGTGCAGGTGGATGCCCAGATTAGAGGTGTCTTTGGAAAACATACTGAACCCCAAATTGCTTCTGATGGCTTTTCTGTCAATGTGTGAGTGTATGCGAAAATATCAGATGCTGCAGCACCTTGCAGGGTACCCCCTGCTATTAATGTATGAATGTGTGACTAGAAAGGTGCTATACGAGTACAGTCCATTTTCCCTTCTTTTTTTTCCATAGCCCGATAATCAGACAGAATTTCTATATTCTCATCTCACTAATCCAGAGATGTGGGTGAAAACTCAGATATCTAGAACCAGGATAGGGAAATTTTTACATTAATTGTTTGGTACCATGCCCTATTCCAGTAGGTTGCACACTATCATGCTAACACAATAGATCTGTAGTCCTAGTTGTGTTGCTAAGTTGTGTAACCCAGGCCTCTGTGCCTGAGTTACCATAGTAAGCACATGTGGGTATAGCACCATAACCTGCTACCTGTCTTTAGTGAAATTCCTTAGTGACATTATGCTACCTCAGAAGATCAAAAGATCATTGGTACCCATCTCCTAAGCATCCTGAGTGATATTGGTGAGGTGAGGTGCCTACACAGAGCCCAAAGATACTAAAGTATAGTACCCACCCAGCCACAGCCTGTTCACCAGTCTGATTTCTGGTCAGGGAATGTAGGAGTTTCTGCTGTCGCACCACCAGACTGAAGAGCAGTTCTTTCCCCGAAGCTATCAGACTTTTAAATTCAAATTCATTCTCAGTAATGCTCCATTGAATATAGTATTTCTGGATACCATTTTTATAATTGCTTTTATTTTACTGTATATTGTCTGCTACGTAGCAGAAGGGAGTTACAAACTCAATTTCAATTTACAACCTATTGTAATGTGACAAATAAATCTACCTTGTACCTAAATTAGGCAAGTTCAGATTTTTAACCCTAACCATGACCCTCTTCTAATAAAATATTTTTGGGGTCTAACCAAATTGAGACATTTCACAACGTTAACCAGTAGCCTAGTTTAAAAGTCAAACTAGACGTTGCATACTTGACTCCGGAGCCCTACACATCCAAAAACGACACAAAAGGGGTATTTAGGGTGCTAAAAGATTGACCAACTGTTGATTGACCAACTGGTTTTAGTAAGACTGAGGGTCGGGGTGCGGGTACAGAACAATCAAAGCCAGTCAAAGTAAAGAGTTTATTCACAAAGGACTAGTACAAAATGGTAGTGGGTGAGATGCGAGCAGGGGCAGGCAGTCCTGGGCAGGGGCAATCCGCTCTCCTAGAGATCGTCCAAGCAGGGCAAATGACACCGGACTCGGCAACTTGAAAAAGGAGATAAACAAAAAGCATTAATCTGGGTTCAGGCAGAGACACACTGGAAACAGACTAAACGCTCAGGAAACAAGCTGGCCTGAAGTACTCAAACAAGTTATGGTGAGGAATAATCTGGCGACGAGTCTCAGGGAGCCCCACATCTTAAGACCAGGTGTAGATGAGGATTGGCAACAGGTGTGTAGCCTTGCCGGGCGACCAGCTCCCTGCCAAGGGAAAGACACACCCACAGAACACCACAGGAAAAGAAAACAAAGGAAGCAACTGTCATAGGACCAACTGTGACACCAACAGTCCATATGTATTTACAACTGCAATCTGTAATATATTACAACCCCAATTCCAATGAAATTGGGACATTGTGTAAAACATAAATAAAATCAGAATGCATTGATTTGCAAATCCTTTTCAACCTATATTCAATTTAATACACTACAAAGACAAGATATTTAACGTTCAAACTGATCAATTTTATTGTTTTTTTCCTAATATTCACTCACTTTGAATTTGATGCCTGCAACATGTTCCAAAAAAGCTGGGACAGGGGCAACAAAAGACTGGGAAAGTTGAGGAATGCTCAAAAAACACCTGTTTGGAACATCCACAGGTGAACAGGTTCACAGGTGAGTGTCATGATTGGGTATAAAAGGAGCATCCCCGAAAAGGCATTCACAAGCAAGGATGGGGTGAGGTTCACCACTTTGTGAACAGCTGCGTGAGCAAATAGTCCAACAGTTTAAGAACGTTTCTCAACGTAGAATTGCAAGGAATTTCGGGATTTCATCATCTACGATCCATAATATCATCAGAAGATTCTGGAGAGGATCTGGAGAAATCTCTAAATATAAACGGCAAGGCCAAAAACCAACATTGAATGCCCGTGACCTTTGATCCCTCAGGTGGCACTGCATTAAAAACCAACATCAATGTAATAAAATAAAGGATATTACCACATGGGCTCAGGAACACTTCAGAAAACCATTGTCAGTTAACACAGTTTGCCGCTACATCAACAAGTGCAAGTTATAACTACTCTCTCTCGCTAAGTGTGCTGTGGTCTGACGAGTCCACATTTCAAATTGTTTTATGGACGTCGTGTCCTCTGGGCCAAAGAGGAAGAGGACCATCCGGATTTTTATCAGCGCAAAGTTCAAAAGCCAGCATCTGTGACGGTATGGGGGTGTGTTAGTGCCCATGGCATGGGTAACTTGCACATCTGTGAAGGCACCATTAATGCTGAAAGGTACAGGTTTTGGAGCAACATATGGTGCCATCCAAGCAGTCTTTTTCAGGGACGTCCCTGTTTATTTCAGCAAGACAATGACAAGCCACATTCTGCATGTGTTACAACAGCGTGGCTTCGTAGTAAAAGAGTGCGGGTACTAGACTGGCCTGCCAGATCTGTCTCCTATTGAAAATGTGTGGCGCATTATGAAACAGAGACCCCGGACTGTTGAGCAACTGAAGTTGTACATCAAGCAAGAATGGGAAAGAATTCCACCTACAAAGCTTAAAAAATTAGTGTCCTCGGTTCCCAAACAATTAGAGGAAAGTAGATGTAACACAGTGGTAAACATGCCCCTGTCCCAGCTTTTTTGGAACGTGTTGTAGGCATCAAGCAATTCAAAGTGAGTGAATATTTGCAAAAAACAAGAAAGTCTCAGTTTGAATATTAAATATCTTTGATGTATTCAATTGAACATAGGTTGAAAAGGATTTGCAAATCATTGTATTCTGTTTGTATTTACGTATTGCACAACGTCCCAACTTCATTGGAATTGGGGTTGTACCTCGCAGGACTTTCGGATAATTTATCACTGTTGATGAACCACAAATAATATTTTAGCGTTTTTAAATAGCCGGCTACTTGAAATAGAGGAACCGCGACGTGCATGCAGTTGTCGGAAGCAGTAATGCATGTAAAACTCTGCACAAGACCGGTGAATGGCAGGAGAGAGAGAGAGAGCCTCAGCTTAGCTGGAAATATACAGTGTAAGTTGAATGAAAAGAGACTGCTCGCAATCGCCGCGCACAAAAAAAAACGATACGACTATAGGCAGGACTTGACGATTCTGATTCGACCATGTAAATTGTTACAACCCAGCTCGTTAGGGTAAGGCAGTAACAAGGTATTTGGGATTGAAATGAAGGTGGTAAAGGACAACTGAATTTAGGTTAAAGTCAAATGTTTAATTAAATGATTTGTCTCAAGAAAAAACAACAAAAGGAGGCTATATAGGTACTGTCAAAAAAAAGGAAACAAAAGGAGGTATTGTCCAAAGACAGCTCTCTACTCAAAAAACACTGAAGAACAAAAGGAGGTCTGCACCTATATGCTTTACAAGAATGCAAAGTAACCAAACAGACAATACTCAAACCAAAGGAGTGCCACTCACACTATGTGATTTACAAGGGTTCTAACTGACGGAAGCCACTTAAGCAGGCAACCGACAGAAACAGGTAAATGCCAACACTCAAGAAATTCACTATTAACGAGGGGTGCACCAACCAACAACAAGGTGAACTGATCACTGGCTCACAGTCACCTTGAACTGCAGAGACACAAACTATTTGTAGGCCAGCTGGTGTTGATTGGCGAGTCCTGGTTGGCAGGTTCAGTCGGATCTTCGGCCACACCAATCACAGACGCCAGCAAACAGCAACCAGGAAGTGGGCGGTCCCAGGTCCAGAGGAACCAATCCTCAACAGGGACTCACAGCTGGGATTTGCATACCATTCAGAGAACTCCAGAACACAACTATTACTCTAAGGCAGCCAGCGGCGGCCGTAACAAAATCCTTAGTCGGGGACAGCCCTAATAAAGAGATAAAGTTTTGTTTGTTTGGGTTTTTTTTATGGGCCATGGTACTATCTTAACAGATAAGTGTTCAGTCTGCCACAGAAGATGTGTAGTCATTCACAGCACAATAGGCAACCACACCTTCATTGTTAGTTCATTGTTCGGCTGTTCCTCACCTAGTTGTATTCCTCCTACGCCTACATATTGAATTTATGATCATTAGCACCTGTTTGGTATAATTGTTTAATCAAACAATTATAATATATATCTACAAAATCCCTGACTTTGTGCAAGTGTACCTAGAGGAATTGATACTGTTTGAAGGCAAAGGGTGGTCACACCAAATATTATTTGATTTAATTTAGATTTTTCTTTTGTTCACTCTTTTTGCATTTTGTTAATTGATTAATATAATCAATTTACATGTCATTTTTGTAAGCATTATTACTGTATATACAAAAATATAATAATAAAATAAGTGATACTTATCTCACCGCACAATTTACTAACACCAATGGTCCACTAACATCACAAAACCATCACACAAATAGACTAAATCATTTATAAACCAACAGCAGACACAGCACAGTCAAGCAGAGAAATGCATGTTAGAAAAGTAAATACAGTATACTAGTAGTTTTAAAGTAAGTGACCTCAAGAATTCAGAATGCACATATTTTTGCAGATAATTTATTCATTTCTGATAATGGCATATTTAAAACTGGCAGCGCATGTAGAAGCAGCAGCTGGTAGCTCCTTCAAACTTTGCTACACTTTTGTTTTAATATCTGTTTCTTTCTGGCTTTATTGCTGAAACATGTTATCTCCAACATAAATACAGTCACTGGAAAATAAAGACGTGGTTTTTGGAATAATGAGCAGACCACCGGTGATTGCTCAGAGGACAGGAAAGAGAGCCAGGATAGGAGCCATGTTGACACCAGCTTGGACTTTCTCCTCCTAAAGGTCCGGTCTAGACAAAATGGGACTCATGTCGACCAAGCAACGGAATTCAGAGACATTTGAGCCCACATCCTTACAGAAACCTGCCCCATCAACATCCTGGATCAAGCACTCGGCAGGTGGTCCGTGTTCCGAACTGTCAGCGCAAGACTCCGACAAGATGAGAGGAGGTGGACTTTGGGAAACACAGTCAAGATGGACTCTGTTTCCCAAATGTCAGACTATTTATTGTGAAGATGAAACTTTCATATTATCATCTGGTTGCTGCTGTTTACATTCACCCCAGATGCAAATTCAAAAAGTTAAATTTTGTTTCGTTATGCAGCTTGTGCTGTATAATGACAAATAATCAATCTTATTAAAGTGCGTAAAAATTGTAAATCTAACCTTTAAAGACTTGTAAGTGCACATGTGTGGTGTAGCGTGTGGTAGATGAAGGAGAGAGAAAGACCACCAGACTCACCGGTGTTGTGCCAATCTGTGCGTGTGTAACCTCCCCAACACACACACACACAGATTCAACTATCAGTCGACTATAGGCAATCCTTGGTGGCGGTGGCACACAAACAGATCTGCCTTCTCACCTCAACTCACCCGGTACCTCTTCACCACCTGCACATATGGACTGTGTAAATTAACAAAGTCTGGAAATGAAGGCAGTGAAAGCTCTCGCATAGTCGCTATACACTCCATTCTCATCATCAGTTCTCATCATAGTGCAGGCCTGGCATAACAAACACTGAGATAAAAAGCTCTTTCTTTACCTGCCAAAATTCCATCTTCACTGATAGTCCAGGGTTCAGGTTTGGGGATACCTCTGACTGAAAAATCTATGCTATGCACTATGGGACTGCAGAGGACAGCGTGAATGGAAGGATTAGACAGTGTCCATAAAATGGGAATTCGGGAAGCGTGTGTTTAATATGATGAACAATATGTATATGTAAATATAAATTGTCTGTATTTGTATAGCACCTTTCTAGTCTTTGCAACCACTCAAAGCACTTTTTACACTACAAACAGAAACTAACATTCACACACATTCATACACCAATGGAACAGCCATCGGGGGCAATTTGGGGTTCAGTATCTTGCCCAGGGACACCTCGACAGCCCCCAATATATGTCTACCTTTCCAAATTTGCTGCATTTTCTTTTGTTTGTGAACCGACTGCATCAAAAAAAGTGCACCTTGATTTCTGTGTCAGAGAATCTTTTTTTACTCTCTTTATTCCGTCTTCCTCTCAGTTGTTGTTGCTGTCATTCACGGTAAGCAGGCTCAATCACATTCATCAGTATTGATGAGGTGCTTTGCATCAACCATTTAAGGCTGAATTTGGGCATGTAGAGGGCTGGATATGAGGTTGATCCGTGTGCGTAAATTTCCAGGTGGAGTGTGATTTATAAAGGGCAAGTTACCTGAGTTGTGCTTATGCAGGGTTTGATAAATCAGATTTTTTTAGGCTTAAGCCATTTACGGTTTTTGTGTGGACGTGCACCTTTAGTATGGATTCTACACACTGTTTTAGAAATGAAGCCCCTGGATTTAACATTTTTCAGTTACCTAACTAGGTAAAACTCCCAAATTCCAGAGTGAAAACAAATGTCTTAAAGACTTGATGTCAAAATGTATCTCTACGACGAATCCTCAATTTGAACAGTTAGATCAAATATGACATTATATAGTGGTAATGAAATGCAACAAAGTCAAGTTTATTAAACAAGCTAGACAGCTTCTTAACCGACAGTGTCTCCATTAGCTTGTTGTGTGATGCATTGGACTTTAATGAGCCACAGGAAGTGATGCAGCCAGATAAAACATTGCAACACATTCTCACTTCCAACTTGTCACATATGTACACTTGATCAAGACCCCTTGCGTTGCTTTTTAACACCCTGGGTACCCTTATACTTACCCCAAACACCTTCTTACTCTGACTTTGCTGTTAAATATCCTACACCTACCTTTAGCGTTCATCAATGACACTACAGAGCTTCCCCTAGTGTGTTAAACTATGATGCTAAGGGGCTCCCCCGTGCGTTACAAACTGACCCCAACGTGTTTTGACCATGCCTCTATATGTGACAATTTAGGAGTGAGAAGGTTTTGGACATTTAATTAACGTCAAGGTTAGGAAATGGTATGATCCATTTTAGGGGTGTCTGAAATGGTATATCAAGATTATTGAATATAAGGCATGAATATGGGAAGTATATTGTAGTATTTATAATTACAGGTTAGAAAAACCTCCCAGAACTGTTCTCTGTCCTCTTTTCGAACCATGGCTTTTCCTAGAGCAGGTTTACTCTCTCTTCAAATGGGGGAATCCAAATTAGTACCTGGGTCATCCTGTTTTGTATACGTGTGTACCCCTCCACCTCTGTCACTACTCAGAAGTGATGAGTCTTCCTGCAGATCGGTCATAAGGGGTGGAGCTCCAGTGCCCCCTTTCCTCTGGTGCACAAGCGTATGCATTTCCTTTGTTTTGCACGTACGCAACCTTCAGGAGTCTTTCCTTATAAATGAGACCCCTGGGGTCTCAAGCTGTACGTAGAAAAGACTTCTAAAGATTGTGTACATACTAAACACAGGAAGTGCGTATGCATAAAATATTCAGATTTATAAAACAGTGCCCACGCACGACCTACGCCAATTTCCCTTTATAAATCCCAGTCAACTTGAAATGTGGCGGATGTGAGCGAACTCCTTGTCCGACCCTTTAAACGCCCATAGTTGCATATAAATGGTCAGTGAAACGCCCCTCATTAATATATATATATGACGAAAAGGACAAATTCTACAAAATCTACAAAAAGAAATTTAACTCAGTGTGACACTGACGTTCGTTTTGGTGAAGCTGAAGCTTGTTGTTTGGTGGGTAAAACGCAGACATATACACAACGTTTGTGCACCAGAAGAAAAGGGGCTCCGGAGCTCCACCCCTTTATAACCAATCTGCAGGAAGGGGCACACAAGACTGAATGACCAAGGTACTAATTTGAATACCCTAGTTTGAAAAGAGGGTAAACCAAATGCATTCTACTTGTGTTTACACATTTATTTAGGCTACACAAACACTCCACTCACTTAATGAGGCTGCTGATAAGTTAAAAGAAAAATGACTTGTTTTATGTGACATAAGCTAAGATTTACTTAATAAAATTGTGTTGTATATTCCATAATGTGTTTTTACAAGCAGCGCATCACATCCACACGCTGACACAGCGTTTGGCTCGAAAAGACAATGAACATCTGACAACTATTTGGGCGGCAGTAGCTTAGACCGTAAGGATTAGGCTGGGATCGCTGGTTCGAGTCCAGCTCGGACCAGAGTTGCAGAGTGTGGACTGGTAGCTGGAGAGGTGTCAGTTCACCTCCTGTGGACTCAGTGGCAGCCCCCTCGCTCTGACATCTCTCCGTGTGTTTGACATTAACAACAGAGTGAAAAAACATTGAATTTCCCCTTGAGAGATTAATAAAGTTTGTCTACTTCTTCTAACAATATATGAAATTATGCACTTGTATTTGCTCGACTGATGCATCGAAAACAGCATCAATTTAAATGTAATTTGTCCTCCTGTTCACTTTATTTATGAGAATAAATTGCACTGCATGCGCTGCATTAGTTAATATGATTCCTGATTAAACTGTACAACATATTTTAGGTGTTCTTTTTCTTCTTTAGGTGTTTGTGTTTATTATCCTAAATCATGATTCTTTTTGTGCACTGTATATGATCTTATGTTGTCTTTATGTTTTATTGTGCACTACAGGGAAAATCAACCAGTGGGTGTTTGTTTATTCAGAAAGGCTTTAAGCCTATAATACTCAGAGGTGATATTTCGATTTATTTTACAAAGTAATAGGCCTCTTCATTTCAAACCGTTTCATCCTTCTGCCATGTGAGTCGCTGTTTCTCATTTCTCCAGTTTATGTGCGTACACACGGCTCAGAGTTTGCGTGGAGGACCGCACATTCTCCCGTCAAGTTTGTTTTTATAGATCATAAACTTTGGTTGTGAAGGGATGTACGCACGTTTCCAGCCCTGTTTTGAATGTACGCACCGTTTATAGATGAGGCCCCTGAACTGTAGTCTTTGAAATATATAATCTATATATTATTTCAGTTTTGTTTTCGTCTCGTCTTCTCTCCTCTCAAGGTGTCCATGTTGTCTGAAGTGAGGAGTCTGGTGGCTCCCGAGGATCTGGACTTGTATGACAGGCTGGTGTTGCACCATGAGAGGGAGGCCCACCAGGCTTGGCATGGAAGCCTCGGAGTGCTGCATCCACAGGGCCACTGCAACCACGAAGCACCTGTGATCCATGATACAGGACACACTGTCCCTGCTATGGTAGATCCTTTATCTACTATACCTGAAAATGTGACAATCATGTAATATTGTGTGCGGTAATTCTATTTTCTTGTTGACTTGTTAGCCACTTTAATGTGATCTTAAACTTGTAAAAGTTATTTTTTACTACTGACTACCTTGTTGCCAGCTTATTTTAGAAGGGTGATAACCAAAAATGTTGATTTAAAATTATTTACTACAAGCTTATTGTAATTTACTGGCACAAACTGCTGCTCGTTCATTTCTATCAACAACAGACAACAACAACTTTTGAACAGATGTGAGGGATAAAACCATTCTGTTAAAGCAGTCTGTTAATTTAAAACAAAGCTGTTAAAGATCTTTCTCAATGTGTATTCTTGTCTTTACTGGTGTTTGTTTTACTTTATCAGTCACTACTGTTCCAATTCAAAGTCCACATTTAGTCCAAATGCCTGGAAGTTGTCTTGTTTTGTCCATTTTATTAAGGTTACTTTGGGAGCAGACTTGTGAGTTTGGGGAAGACCAATATGCATCCACCAATTATATATTGTAATTTCCCTCCATCAAGTGTTACAGTGGCCCTACCTAAAGTCTTGATTTTTTTTAGGCGAGATATTAATTGCAAAGATATGAATATTTTGTCAAGATATCAAACTGCTGTCCACTTAAGGATGTCACAATACCAGATACCAGTAAAATTCCATGATTCTCAATACCAAATTTAATACTACTTAAAAAACAAAAACAAAACATACACCCCTTTAATTGATTATGAGGTATATCTTAATCACTGTAAAAAAAAATAAAATAAATAACACACAAAAACCCCCAGCAGAGGCTACACACACACAACCTTACTGAGAGTGCAAGTGGTAATTTACTGACGTGGTTTCAGATCATTAGTCTAGAAATATGTATTTATAACGCTAACGACATTACTACAGATGACAGATTGAACAATAAGGACAGCTACCTAATACTACCAGCTATGGTTACATGACGTTAGCCTAAACACGGTAGTCTGTAGCGTTTAGCTATTGCAAATGTCATTTGTTACATAGTTGGCCAGGCGACACAGCAACGCCACAAAAATAATAATAATAACACAAAGCACTTCCATACGCGACTCTTAATGATTTTCGTTTTCAATGAGTTGAGGCAGAGCTGTCGCTATAGCTGTGCTTGTCGCCCTCTTCTGCATGTTGGATGCCCGTTACTTTCGGTACCTAGAAAAATGACTACTGACATGTTTTCAGAATTCTGGTATTGACTTGGTACTGACATATCGGTTCTCGTGACATCCCTAATCCACTTAAACATTTTACTTAGTCTTCAGTTTTGTTACTATTAAGCTCAGAGAGAGGACCTTCACCCTCCATATGGGATTAATCTATACTTTTGCCTCCTTTTCATTGACAGGATGAAATGCAAGCTTTAGGTGAATCTCCTCCACCCTTCAGGGCTGCTCCTCTGCTGGCTCAGAGCAAACCATCTAGGGAGAAGGAGCTCAGCCGGAAGCCTTCAGCCCGGCTGGTGCAGGCTGGCTCCAATATGCTCTTCACTGGCCCCACACAGCTGCTCCAGGACTGCCTCCACAAGTCGCTGAAATCCCTGCCCACTACCCATCAGCCCTCACCATCTGCCCAACACACTTGCACCAGTGCCATCCACCACACTTCCCTCAATGCACTGAATCACACCTGCCAGAGTTACCTCCAGCTCTCTGACTCTGAACACCACAACCACTTAGCTCATTGCTTCCACCACCATGCTTTCAACCACAGTCGGCCCAGTTCAGGACACCATACCTGCCCAGGCTTCCTGGCCCATCGGGACACCTCCAGCTTTGCTAAGCCAGAAGCACCTGTCAAGCTCTCTTCCAGATCCAGCTCCTATGAGAAATCCTCCATCTTGTCGAAGTCTGTGCCCTCTTCCAAAGCGGCATCTCCCTTGCCATCCCCTCATCCATCACCCCGTCCCTCACCATGTCCCTCGCCCTGCCCCTCTCTCATCACACCTGCTGCTCCACCCTGTAGTCCTAACCGGCCTTGCTCACCTGCTCTGATACAGAAAGTCATCATAACAGATATGAACCGACTGTCTGCAGACTCCAGACCACAGCAAAGAGGTACAAGTCTGTGAGTGTGTCTGTGTGCGGCTTTGGGGTGTGTGTTGTATACCTGTGCAGAAATACATCTCTTGTATGCCTTGTCATACAAGATAAACATATTAGGCAATATGTTATTATTATAATTTTTATTATAGCATAATCACTAATACCCAACAACATTGCCTTTGTGATTGTATAAAGCAACATATCTAAGTGTCATTTGGCAGCTGAGTTGTTGATTTCCTGCTAGTGTAAATTCTCAAATAAAAGCACATATTCAAAGCCTTAAATATTAAGAATATTTTTGCACTCTAATGAAAGCCCCTACAGTCTGAAAAAACAAGAGACATTACTTACTATACTACATGACTCACATGATGAATTCTGCATAATAGTGATGTGTTGGTCGCAAACAAGACTCTTATTGGTGAATGTTTGTTTTACAACGAGGATAGTTATTCTTGACAAATCCCATTTTGTAACTGTCAGTATGAAATTTCAAGGTATTGCAGATGAAGAATCTTGCATTTTTATTTCTTGGAACAAATAGGAATGTTATTTAGGCAGTAACCATCAAAAGTGGTCCTAAATGAAGAGCCTTTTTGAAAGCCGAAAGATAATATAATATGTTCTGATAATAATATTTGCATACACACAGGCTTTGCTATCTATCCAGCTCAAGGTAAAAAATGATAACACTATCTTTTCCCCAACTTCTCACAGCAAACACACTTACTTTCATGTGACAGTACTTTTATCATTAAAATTCTACTCTAACACAGTAATATTAACCTATTAGCTGGTAAGTCACAACTTATTCCCAACAAAATTAAATAGAGGTGAAACAAAAAAAAAAATGCAATATATATATTTTACAATACTTTATAAAAGAATTGCTACAACTTGCTAGTCACCATTATTAGCTTAAGTCTACAGCATTTTACACTGCATAAATTAGCCTAGCGGCGAGCAGACTTTTCCCCTACTCATAGCTTTACAATTTACATATAGGTCTATCTAAAAACTAAAATGTAGACACCGAGAGGCTGAGTAGGGAAAATCTGTCTGCCAGACGCACTGATTGTCTAATAATTCCAGGATTCCGATGGGTGCGTTTTGATGGTTTATTTACAGGTAAGTTAGACTATACAGGTGATCAGTTCCATACAGCAAAGATATCCATAAAATACTAGAAAAACTGTGAACTGCGGTCAGAAAAAATGAGGCTTTCCCCCATCATCCCCTCTCTCCTCCTCTCTCTAACGTGAACAGGTGATATCCTAATTTACTATCAGCACCCACACCATGTGATTAAAGCGTGTGAGCAACCAAAAGAAGGGAGTGTTCAAGAACCCATACCTGGCTCCTACATTACATATTATTTATGCTTATACTAAACCATGTCCCCACTTAATTCCTATCTGATCCAATACCAAGTAATACCCAGGCTGGTATTGCCGATACCGATACCAATACTTTTTACATATTTTATTTCTAGTTTAATGTGACCTCCCCCCTCCCGTTTCTGTATTTATGAGAGAAATAAGGAGTAGGCTGTAGCCTTACCACTTCAAAATAATAGCTGCATAATGACAATTAAACTACTGTCATATTCTTTAATTATAATAAAAATATCCTGCTCAGAACTGCCGCTTCATAACATCATCATCATATTATTATCACAGACTTAATCTCAGATATTTAGCGAAGTTTGCGGTATTGCCAAAGTATTTCACAGCAGCATTATTACCTTCATAGCTAAAATACAGCCAGACGTGACTGTTTTTACAGTCAGCCAGAGTCAGTATTCAATTGCGGGAAATGTAAAGAGCTGCAGCAGCTCACTTCAAAGAAGCTCCATCACAGAGCCTTAGGCAAGCATGACTTTGACAGGCGGAAGGAAAAGTAGTTCCTATCAACCAAATATAATTAGACCATCCTGGTGACAGTAAGATACTTATGATAAAGCACACACTCACTCCAAATGAGTTTAGATATCGATCCTTTTATATGAGTATTGCTCCTAGAGCAGGAATCAGAAATATCGATACTTTAGGATCGATCCGCACATCACTAGTCACCTGCTCTGCTCCACTACACACAGACAAATGAACGCACACAGCCATGCTATCCTTCTCCTGGAGTCTTACGATGCTGTTTAAAGTTAAAAATATTTATTTTCTATTTCCTGTTTCATGGGCTATTTTGGATAATACATAATTATTAAAAAAAAAAGCATTAAATTTTAAAAGTTAACAATAAATGCATGATTCCAAATTGTGTTGATAATCATGATTTCAGTTATGACCAAAATAATTGTGATTATGATTTTTTCCATAATCGAGCAGCCCTATACTGTATATTAGAATGTATTGTGGAAATGAACAGAGTACTGAAATTAAGTACTGAGTGTGCATCAACCAAAATAAAAGCTGAAAACAGTATATATTATCATACTAAAATGTGATCAAATATACCTTTAGATGGTAACGAGATATAAAGTCTTTCTCCAAAAGAAGCCTATATAGATTAAAGGTTCTCTCTGCAGCTGAGGTAAACAAATGCCATTATCTGAGAACAGACAATAGCCCTCTTGCTGTATGTATTGCCTGTTTGCATACTCACATTATAATGGCCCATCCAGGGGCCACCCTGTCCCAACTGTCAGACAGCGGCCAGACTCTGAGTGAGGACAGCGGGGTGGATATAGCCGAGGCAGGAGGCCTCAGTAAAGACGGCAGCCCTCGACCCAGCAGGAACCGGCAGGGCCATTTGGAACAGCAAGGGGCCCATACACCTCTTCCAGGGGCCACCAGACAAGTGAGGGCTTTGTTTTTCATAAATAACCACATCAGTTAGTTATTAGATTCACCATGTTGCTTGTAGTTTATTCTAAATAAGTTCAGATTGTCTTGTCCCACAGTGACTTACTGTGTGGATAATGATCTCATCATGCGTCGGTTGTGTGCGTGTGCGCGCGTGTGTGTGTTTGTCTTAGACCACAAAATCTGCTGGAAACCTCACATAAACCTTGTCAAAGCATATCTGCAAAAGACCATAAGAATACTGAATAAATGAAGACATAATCTGGACAATAAATCCCTGCATGCTCTGTATAATACTCATTACCTATCTGAGTTACTTGTGGAAATATGGGAGAGCATCTACAAAAGCAATCTACAGCTGTTAAGCACAATGCAAAACAGAGATATCAAAATCATCAATAACGTTGAAATCCGTATATGGTTCGTTATTTGATTATTCCGTTTCAAAACCTAATTGGGAAAAAAAAGAAGCTGTTTTTTTAGTTTTTTTCTGTTTTAAACCCAAAACGGAAAAACAAAGCAGCTACGTTTTGTTCTATTTATGACCAATGTTGTATCACTACTGGTTTTCAATCTAACTGGCTGCTGTACATGTAAATGCTCTGTATTTGTATAGCTCCTTTCTAGTCTTTTCGACCACTCAAAGCGCTTTTACACTACCTGTCGTTTGCAACAGGTGTTGTCGTCCTACGTCCCCAGACTGGTCACAATTACAAATCATAGCCTATAGGCTATTTCTTTTCAAGTTGCATCGCATCTCATAGTGACTGCGGCGAATATGATTATAGAAGTGAGCCCTATATTATAGCCACATACAAAAAAAGAAATTAAATGTAGACTACTTGCATCAAGCTGGGTTTGAACTCACTAGAGCAAAAACAATTCCTTATTGTGGTGCATTGCTTTGCCTGCAAGACACTCAAAACACTCAGGATTCTCCTATTTCCAGTCAACTGTTGATTCAGTACATCAGCATCCAGGTAGCATTTTGTTTCGGGCTGATCTGAAGCAGCTGGTTACCTGGGGGATCTAAGAAAATACCCAAATAGCCATGGGGAGCTTGGCTCCTACATACAGGTGAAACTCGAAAAAAATTAGCATATCGTGCAAAAGTTCATTTATTTCAGTAATTCAACTTAAAAGGTGAAACTAATATATTATATAGACTCATTACATGTAAAGTGAGATATTTAAAGCCTTTATTTGATATAATTTTGATGATTATTGCATACAACTTATGAAAATCCCAAATTCAAAATCTCAGAAAATTTGAATATTGTGAGGTTCAGTATTGTAGGCTCAAAGTGTCACACTCTAATCAGCTAATTAATCCAAAACACCTGCAAAGGGTTCCTGAGGCTTTAATTGGTCTCTCAGTGTGGTTCAGTGGAATTCACAATCATGGGGAAGACTGCTGACCTGACAGTTGTGCAGAAAACCATCATTGCCACCCTCCACAAGGAGGAAAGCCTCAAAAGGTAATTGCAAAAGAAGTTGGATGTTCTCAAAGTGCACAAGTATCAAGGCACATTAATAGAAAGTTAAGTGGAAGGGAGAGGTGTGGGAGAAAAAGGTGCACAAGCAGCAGGGATGACTGTAGCCTGGAGAGGACTGTCAGGAAAAGGCCATTCAAATGTGTGGGGGAGCTTCACAAGGAGAGGACTGAGGCTGGAGTTACTGCATCAAGAGCCACCACACACAGACGGATCCTGGACATGGGCTTCAAATGTCGTATTCCTCTTGTCAAGCCGCTCCTGAACAACAAACAACGTCAGAAGCGTCTTACCTGGGCTAAAGAAAAAAAAGAACTGGTCTCTCAGTGGTCCAAAGTCTTTTCTGATGAGAGCAAATTTTGCATCTCATTTGGAAACCAAGGTCCCAGAGTCTGCAGGAAGAATGGAGAGGCACACAATCCAAGATGCTTGAAGTCCAGTGTGAAGTTTCCACAGTCTGTGTTTGTTTGGGGAGCCAAGTCATCTGCTGGTGTTGGTCCACTGTGCTTTATTAAATTCAGAGTCAGCGCAGCCGTCTACCAGGACATTTTAGAGCACTTTATGCTTCCTTCAGCAGACGAGCTTTATGGAGATGCTGACTTAATTTTCCAGCAGGACTTGGCACCTGCCCGCACTGCCAAAAGTACCAAAACCTGGTTCAATGACCATGGGATTACTGTGCTTGATTGGCCAGCAAACTC
>NC_060170.1:1383220-1387796 GCF_021292245.1 Micropterus dolomieu | reverse complement strand
GGGCTTCAAATGTCGTATTCCTCTTGTCAAGCCGCTCCTGAACAACAAACAACGTCAGAAGCGTCTTACCTGGGCTAAAGGAAAAAAAGAACTGGTCTGTTTCTCAGTGGTCCAAAGTCTTTTCTGATGAGAGCAAATTTTGCATCTCATTTGGAAACCAAGGTCCCAGAGTCTGCAGGAAGAATGGAGAGGCACACAATCCAAGATGCTTGAAGTCCAGTGTGAAGTTTCCACAGTCTGTGTTTGTTTGGGGAGCCAAGTCATCTGCTGGTGTTGGTCCACTGTGCTTTATTAAATTCAGAGTCAGCGCAGCCGTCTACCAGGACATTTTAGAGCACTTTATGCTTCCTTCAGCAGACGAGCTTTATGGAGATGCTGACTTCATTTTCCAGCAGGACTTGGCACCTGCCCACACTGCCAAAAGTACCAAAACCTGGTTCAATGACCATGGGATTACTGTGCTTGATTGGCCAGCAAACTCGCCTGACCTGAACCCCATAGAGAATCTATGGGGCATTGCCAAGAGAAAGATGAAAGACATGAGAGCGAACAATGCAGAAGAGCTGAAGGCCGCTATTGAAGCATCCTGGTCTTCCATAACACCTCAGCAGTGCCACAGGCTGATGGCATCCATGCCACGCTGCATTGAGGCAGTAATTCATGCAAAAGGGGCCCAAACCAAGTACTGAGTACATATGCATGATTATACTTTTCAGAGGGCTGACATTTCTGTATTTAAAATCCTTTTTTTTTATTGATTTCATGTAATATTCTAATTTTCTTAGATTTTGAATTTGGGGTTTTCACAAGCTGTACGCAATAATCATCAAAATTATATCAAAGGCTTGAAATATCTCACTTTGCATGTCATGAGTTTATATAATATATTACTTTCACCTTTTAAGTTGAATTACTGAAATAAATGAACTTTTGCACAATATGCTAATTTTTCGAGTTTCACCTGTGTATACACACACAGAAAATAAACAATTGTGTTTACAGTGATTTCCCTATTAAGCGTGGAAACAATATAGGATATAGAAATAAAAATGAGTCTTGGACAGACTATAACATTTTTATTATTTTATTCTTCATTATCCCTCTCCTCCTGCACTTAACTGGCAGAAATTGCTGGAGAATCCAGCATGGGGATCTTCAGAAGATATCCCCCGCAGCTCACCCTGCCTTCCTCTTCTAACGTGCCCTGTTTGTTGTTCTGTTTATAGTAAAAACAGAACAAAATCATAACACTAAAGTATGAGGTAGAAATAGTGAACAAGACGCGAGCTTTTATTTTGAAATGTAGAAACTAGCAGAAGGCGGGAGGGCATGAGATGGGATGCTTCAGGCTGCAGTCACACCCGACTCACACAGTGGGAAATGTTTAGACAAATAAAGAAAAATAAAGAAAACGTATATTCAACCTATTATTTAGTTTGGGTTTCCTTGTTTATTATATTTCCCGTTTCGAGCTGAAAGCAAGGAAACAAATGTCAGTTTTCAATTTTTGTTACATACAGAAAAACGAAATATTGATTTGTTTTTTCATTTGCCATATTAAATGGAATAATTGAATGATAGGATGATACACAAACCCTCATTATTCTTAAAGTCACTTATACTGACCCATCATCAGACCAATCATTGAAGTGGGCTTGCTTGACGGACTGTTGGTTCCAGAAGGTTAAAAGAATTAATGCAGAAAAACAATGTTGCAATTTAACAATATATATAATTGATATATTTAGTCAATATAAATAGTTCAAGCCTGCTCTCAATTGCTCTTGCTCCTAATCCTTCTTCACTTTGTGTCCCAGCAGACTGGCTCACCGGTCCCGGTGCCCACTGCAACTGTGGTACGAGTGGTGAAAAATGCCAACACCCTTGGTATCGCCATAGAGGGGGGAGCCAACACACGCCAACCTTTGCCACGCATAGTTACCATTCAGGTGAGACAGCGATATAATCGGGTTTTGATCTGGATATGTATAAGAATGGAGATGTTTTTCCATTGGTGACATTGCCAGTCTTGGGGCCTGAATATAAAACTTTTGTCCATTTACTAAAACCATCGCCAAACCTGAATTTCAACAGCGTAGAAAGTCCCATTCTGCCCTGTCGAATGCCATTTGGGCATCTAGTGATATAGCAGACACAGGGCATGGATTTGTTCTATTCATCCACATTAGGTGTAACAGTTTCTCGGTTATACTGGGTTTTTCCTGCATAGAGGATTTTTTGGCAAGGAAAATTACCAGAGGCAAAATGATCTGAATTGGAAAAGAATAGCATTTCAAATATTCTCCAAATGTGTTTTAATAGCAGTTTATCAAAAAACTTAAAGGAAACCTATAACACTGCATTTCCAGTCCTATATTGTAGTTCTGTGACTCCTGTATGGCAGCTTTGCATCATTCAAAGTTCAAAAAAATAATTTTCTATCTCATACTGGCTCTTCATGTAGGCCTTCATTTCAGCCTCTGTCTGAAAAAAGCTGAAGGTGCGCCTGTCTCTTTAAGGCCCACCCTTTCAAAACCCACTGTCTTCTGATTGGCCAAGACCCAAAGCATGTTACCAGGCTGTTGCTGTCGCTGAGCGGTACAGACAAACTGAGCGTAGCTGTGCGGAGCAAATGACCATATATGGAATACTTCTCACAAGCTGCTGGTAGTCTTCTCTGCCCTCCATATCAGGTTCTCTGGGCACTACACGATGCCAGACGTTATATAGGGGAGACATGCCACTTTAAGAATCCTCAATACAACTCTATAGGGAAAACCTGTAACGCCAAAGTTAACGCTTGTCCCGCCCCTCCCGCTACAAAGCCAATCGTCTTCTTTTAACAGCCGAGGCAAAAAACATATTTCATCTTATTGAACCCTATTTTCAGGCAAAGTCTTCAAACTTTTTCAGCGATTTTTATCAGATTTTATTTCTGATTCCAGTCATGAAGTTTGTATGTCCCGGTGACCAGTAAAAGTGCAGTTGTGGCTCTCTCTCCATTCATTCAGATAGGAGCCTGGTCTTGTTAGTCCAAAATAGCTGACTTGCCTATAAGGACATTGGCAACGCTCACCTGTTCCTGTTCTTGCCTGCCTGCTAATCTTTGTCGTCAGAGCAGGGCGAAGCTCGGGTGCCTTTCATACAGCTGTGAGCAGAAAGTAGCTTGTCAAAGTCACTTTTTGTGAACCGATCATTCACAGCCTAGAGTAGGCGGGACATAAAAAAAATGGTTGACTTGCTACAGCAAACTTGCATAAACAAGAGAGACAAACCACCATGTAGAGCATTTTCCTTGCACAGTAATTTAATGACAAATGTCAAACTTGAATTAATCTTATACTAGTTGTAAGCTATATAGTAGCCTATACTATGATCTGAAATTATAATGAATACACTAACATTAGCCCTAATTAAACCTTAACCACAGCAGTGTAATATCTGCCATATCATAAAATTGTTTTATTTGTGAAACAGTTGAACTGTTGAATCTCAACCAATAAATCTGTAGGAAGACTATCCAAATAAATTGTAACCTGTGATTATAATATTATACTAACCAGAGCCTGACCGATATGAGATTTCCCCCACTAATAATAATATTAATAATACCATATATCATATCTCATGTCATTGCTGTAATAATGACAAACAGGAATCTCCTACATATATACATACCTTACATATAATCTGCACGACTATTTCAATTCAATTTTAATTTCTCAGTTTTATTTATATAGCGCCAAATCACAACAACAGTTATCTCACAGCGCTTTTCATAAAAGAGCAGGTCTAGACCGTACTCTATGATGCTATTTACAGAAGCCCAACAGTTCCCACCAAGAGCAGCACTAGGCGACAGAGGCAAGGCAAAACTTCCTTTTAAGAGGCAGAAACCATCTGCCTCGACCGGTTGGGGGTGAAGGAGAGGTTGGGAGAGAGAGAGAGAGAAAGAGAGAGAGGGATGGAAAGAGAGAGAGGGGAGGGAGGCAGCCTACACAATATCCAAACAGAGCTACAGACAGTAAAGGTGATGTTGCTATAGTCTAAATGAAAAATGGTACAGATATGTATAGTAGTGTTAATGATTATAATAACAATAATAATAATAGGACTAGTAACAATAGTCGTTGCAGCAGAGGGTGTCGAGCAGGAACACGGGGGCAGCAGGTGACCCGCAGCCACAGATCCAGACTCCACAGCTCCAGAGCCAGAAACACCTGCAGGAAGTGATAGGAGGAGAGAGGAGAGGGACGAGAAAGCACAAGACTACCGGAAAGGGGAGAAGTTGTGTTAGTAACATGC
Source organism: Micropterus dolomieu (assembly GCF_021292245.1). Classification (NCBI taxonomy): domain Eukaryota; kingdom Metazoa; phylum Chordata; class Actinopteri; order Centrarchiformes; family Centrarchidae; genus Micropterus; species Micropterus dolomieu. The sequence continues at coordinate 1,383,491 of NC_060170.1, read as the reverse complement.
ATTAATGGGATGAGGTTGCATACAGAGGGAGAGAAAGTAGAGGAGAGAGGAGCTCAGTGCATCATAGGAAATCCCCCGGCAGTCTAGGCCTATAGCAGCATAACTAAGGGATGGTTCAGGACTCACCTGAGCCAGCCCTAACTGTAAGCTTTATCAAAGAGGAAAGTCTTAAGCCTACTCTTAAATGTGGAGATGGTGTCTGCCTCCTGAACCCAAACTGGAACCTGGTTCCACAGGAGAGGAGCTTGATAGCTGAACGCTCTGGCTCCTA
>NC_060170.1:1380488-1383120 GCF_021292245.1 Micropterus dolomieu | reverse complement strand
GTTGTGTTAGTAACATGCAATAATGGGATGAGGTTGCATACAGAGGGAGAGAAAGTAGAGGAGAGAGGATCTCAGTGCATCATAGGAAATCCCCCGGCAGTCTAGGCCTATAGCAGCATAACTAAGGGATGGTTCAGGACTCACCTGAGCCAGCCCTAACTGTAAGCTTTATCAAAGAGGAAAGTCTTAAGCCTACTCTTAAATGTGGAGATGGTGTCTGCCTCCTGAACCCAAACTGGAACCTGGTTCCACAGGAGAGGAGCTTGATAGCTGAACGCTCTGGCTCCTAGTCTACTTTTGGAGACTCTAGGAACCACAAGTAACCCTGCATTCTGGGAGCGCAGTGCTCTGGTGGGGTAGTAAGGTACTATGAGCTCTTTAAGATAAGATGGTGCCTGACCATTAAGAGCTTTGTAGGTAAGAAGAATTATTTTAAATTCTATTCTGGATTTTACTGGAAGCCAATGCAAAGACGCTAAAACAGGAGAAATATGATCTCTTTTCCTGGTTCCTGTCAGAACACGAGCTGCAGCATTCTGGATCAGCTGAAGAGTCTTACTGGATAAATAAAATAAATAAATATTTAAATATTATTATTATATATTATTATATTTTAAATAAATCAGAAATACCATAAGATTGCTTACAGGGGATATTATACATGTCACTAGCATACTGCCTGTTCAAGTGTACAGAACAGTTCAGCATCATCAGCCAGTCTCCTCCACCTATACGTCTACTCTCCTCATTCATATTGACGGTTCTGTGTGGGATGATTATTCACACTGGTCGCAGGACCATGCTTTTCAGATGAATCTCTGGTTTAGGTGCGATAGGGGCTAACAAAATATGTAATATGTGAGTCCAACATCCTCAACTCTTCAAATTCACCATATACCACAAACAAATGTTTTGTTAAACATTGTTCCCCAGTGGCAAACAGTAAGTATGACAACCTCTAACCTTCACATACAGCAGCTCTTTCCCTCCATCCAAAGGAACAAACTGCCCTTCCCTCTGAGGAGAAACCAATCTCACTGCAGTTCGGATTCCTCCAACGGACAGCAGCTTGTTGGACCAGATGGGTACCTGAAATCCCCCTCAGTTGTTAGTACATGGTGTGTAGCAGTGATCTTCTACCTTCATTCCAACAACACATTACAGCAGTTGATATAGATCATTAGTTTTCAAATCAAGCCACTGTTTGGCTAGAATGAAAATTGTCCCCTTCAGTTCTGTAACCACCACATGTCCTAGTGCTTTCCTCTTTCAAAGACAGAACTTTCAAGTCTGGTGTTTGAGGAATCCCACATTTTGTGTTTTTCACATGAGAAAATGAGAAAAAGGATTACAAACTGAAAAAATGCTGTGTAACATGAAATTAAAACCGATGACAATATAAGCTACAACTCTTCCATCTATCCTACAACTGCTGACTTCACTCAGCCTCCAAACAGCACACAAAACTGACGAGGTCAGTGCTCCCCCTCCTTTCTGTCCACATAACAAAGCCATAACAGAGGCTGGAGAATAACTACATGAAATTACAGTCCAACTACATATTAAACACCACAAGCAAAAGCCAGCGCTGGAGAATAAACCAATTCAACTAACCTTACATGATTTTTCTACCAGCGCAGTAAAAATTTAGCTGACTGAAGCTGCCATTTTATTGCCAATTAGTGATAAGCTGATCGTCTCACAAAGTTAACACTACCAAAACAGAACTCTGGAGAGAGAGATTAACTACATAAAACTAATCGAACAACATATTTTTTCTACCAGTACAATAAAGGTTTAGCTGCCTGATCTGAGCTTCCAGCTGTTACCGTTTTATTGCCAATTAGTGATAAACTGAACTTAAGGACAAAGTCAAATCAGAGCGCTGGAGAGAGAGAGTAATTACATGAAATTAATCCAACTACACATTTAACACCACAAGCAAAAGCCAGCGCTGGAGAAAAAACCAATTCAACTAACCTTACATGATTTTTCTACCAGAGCAGTAAAAGTTTAGCTGGCTGATGCTTCCATGCTTTAAGCTAAATTACGGTTTTATTGCCAATAACGTTACTGATCAGCTGATTGTCTCGCTAATGGAACCGGCAAAGCCAGCCCACAGGCTGGAGAATAAGTAGGTGACATGAAATTAATGCAACTACATATTTCATACCACTGACAGGGGAAACGCCTCACCTGTCTCGGTGATTATAGCCAGCTTCTAGCTAAAGCTATCAAACAACAGCTTTCATTTGCATGGCTAAAGTCTGACCTAAGTTAATTACCTGTCCAGCAGAAAACAGACAACTTCAGCACTGCTTTGAAAACATCTGTCCCACATCATAGCCTTCCATCTGGGAAAATCGACATCCGTGATTTCTGACGTCAGCTGTCTGTACTCCGTTTAGCTTCATAGTATAAAGATCCACTGGCTGTCGGCTCTCGTGCTAAATAACACATGCTTGTTCATTTGTCCAAATGTCACTTCTCTTCTTACTTCTAATAAAAATGCTGGAATTATTCAAGGGACAAGAACGCCGTGATGACGAAATGCGCTCTGTAGCGCTGTATGTCCATTGTCGGCTATTGTAGAAACATGATGCCACAATACGGCGACCTCCATAGAAGGGGG
>NC_060170.1:1373855-1380388 GCF_021292245.1 Micropterus dolomieu | reverse complement strand
CTGATCTGAGCTTCCAGCTGTTACCGTTTTATTGCCAATTAGTGATAAACTGAACTTAAGGACAAAGTCAAATCAGAGCGCTGGAGAGAGAGAGTAATTACATGAAATTAATCCAACTACACATTTAACACCACAAGCAAAAGCCAGCGCTGGAGAAAAAACCAATTCAACTAACCTTACATGATTTTTCTACCAGAGCAGTAAAAGTTTAGCTGGCTGATGCTTCCATGCTTTAAGCTAAATTACGGTTTTATTGCCAATAACGTTACTGATCAGCTGATTGTCTCGCTAATGGAACCGGCAAAGCCAGCCCACAGGCTGGAGAATAAGTAGGTGACATGAAATTAATGCAACTACATATTTCATACCACTGACAGGGGAAACGCCTCACCTGTCTCGGTGATTATAGCCAGCTTCTAGCTAAAGCTATCAAACAACAGCTTTCATTTGCATGGCTAAAGTCTGACCTAAGTTAATTACCTGTCCAGCAGAAAACAGACAACTTCAGCACTGCTTTGAAAACATCTGTCCCACATCATAGCCTTCCATCTGGGAAAATCGACATCCGTGATTTCTGACGTCAGCTGTCTGTACTCCGTTTAGCTTCATAGTATAAAGATCCACTGGCTGTCGGCTCTCGTGCTAAATAACACATGCTTGTTCATTTGTCCAAATGTCACTTCTCTTCTTACTTCTAATAAAAATGCTGGAATTATTCAAGGGACAAGAACGCCGTGATGACGAAATGCGCTCTGTAGCGCTGTATGTCCATTGTCGGCTATTGTAGAAACATGATGCCACAATACGGCGACCTCCATAGAAGGGGGTGCCCGCGGTTATGTAGATATAAATGGCTCATTCTAAGGTAATAAAAACATGGTTCATTATGTAAGGTCTTTATACACCACTGAAAACATAGTTATGGATCTTATATTGCATTTCTGTAAATTGATCCTCAGAAATATTATACACCCTTAAAGAATATTTAGAAGTAATAAATTAGAGAGAAATGAGAGAACCGTGCGCTAGGACTGTTTCAGAAATAAATCTACATCATGTCTGTCTGCAGCGCAGCCTCCACCACTGCACACATTGCTGTGACAAGGGGGGAAAACGGACAGGGCAATGACAAATGGGAGTGTTACAACTCTGGTCATGAATGTTTTCAGGAGAGGAGAAGTGATGAGGGTTATTTTATTATATTTTAAGTCATGTAATTGACGTGACCAACTCACAGTGAACACTGAGTGTGAGAGCTACCAGGAGCTACTTGTTTTTGAAACTACTTGTTTCTACATGCTGCAGTTTGAACAGAGGAGCTGCAGAGCACCCTCTGGTGGGCAAACTATGCATCACTCACGACATGAGGGAAGGATCCAACTCTCAAGATGTCTATGAAGATTCTCAGTCATCTAGGTCATAGTTATCCAACGAAGATTAAAGTCAAGGGCAACTGGACTTGGTTGAAGATACTGGAAGACGTTTCGTCCCTCATCCAAAGGACTTCTTCAGTTCTGACTGACTGGCAGGGAAACTCAGCTATTTAACCTCAGTGGGGTCGTTGGCCCGGGCCCACCTGGTGCCAAAGAGCTGCAGAGACCTGGGAGTCCTCATTGTGCCGATGGGGTGGACAGACGTGGAAAGACATTCTCTCTTTCTGTTTAGTTAATACTGTCCATATTTGTATTGTAGTTCCATTAAAAAATTGTTTATGGTTCACATTGTTGTACATTTTAAATATAATAGCACTCCCTGTCTTTACTACTTACTGAAAAGCTAATCGTATATTACAGATAAAACATGAAACATTAAAGCTTAACTCTTGCTAAAGAACATCAGTCCAGTATAAGTTGAAAAGTGAAAATACCCCCAAACATGTTTCACATGAAATGTTGAAAAGTAATTATTCAGTGTATTTCTGTGTGTGTAGGAGTATTTTTACTTTCTACCTTGTACTTTAAGATAAATAAAGAGCCATACACCCAGTAACAGAGCCTGAAGTTCCTGTAGAGCGCCTTGTTTGCTGCTCTGATATAAGTCTAAACACAGAATATCCAAACCATCCTGTGGGTGAAACAAAGAATGATCTGCACTGAGTAATTATGAATCCCACTAGGTTGTTTTTATTGTGACCTTTCAAACTCTGAGGTCTCAGAGCTGATCGAATGCACATGTTAAGTAAATAGGTGCATCTATACAATGTAAGCCACACAAGACCTTCTCAGAGGTCGCAATAAATTACACCACCTACAGGGTTTCAAAACTATTCCGTGTGCAGATAATTCTTTGTTTTTCACAGCAGAGTAACTTCTCAGTCAATGTCACATTTGTCTCTTAAAGAAATGTCAAAATAAAACTTTCTACTAACATATATGCAAAATGCTAACCTTTAAATACCATCTTAATATTTTCATTTACAGCTGTTAACTATAATATATTGTTGAGCTTAGATCACACTATTTACAATTACCATAGGAAACTGATGATGAAAGTATATTTATACTGATCAATTTTATAACAAAGTATTCCTATTACGCAAGCAATAATTTAACAAATTAAACTCTTGTCTTGCATTCATGAAAAGACCAATATTAAAAGGTTCCAAATGTAAAAGTAGTTTAGTATGACTTGAAGTAATGTGTTGTAAGAGTTATTATAATGATAGAATCTGTTGATAAGAACCCAGGGTCATAACTTCACATCAGTAGTGTTCAGGTGTTCAGTGAGTAAAAGAAAAGGCTGTGCAAAGCAGGAGCTGAAGAGCCTCACTGGAAGCTGGAGCTGTTATCTCCTGTAGAGCTGGACACAGCAAATCACATCTGGAGGGTTCTGCAATCAGCTCCTCTGGTACCTGTAAAGACAACAATGGGTAGACAGTTAAGCAGCTTAAGCAGCCGTGTTTTGTAGCTGAGTGAGGCTAAAAGATGGCGGACAGCTAGGAGTGACAGAGGCCAGAGACTCCTGTCAATCAAAGCGGCCGCGCCCCTAATAATGCAGAACTTTATGGCTTAATATAATTTAAACAGGTGAGTTATAAAGAAATGTTGTCACCAAATGCAAAATTAGCGATATGCACTAAAACCATTTTTTGAACCAGGCTGTAAACATGTTTTATTCTGCTATAAAGTTGGGCATTTAACCACGGGGGTCAATGGGGATTGAGTCCCTTCTGCAACCAGCCTCAAATGGCCACTCAATGAATTACAGTTTTAAGGTACTTCCTGGTTGCATCGGAAGTGATAGCCGGAGGTTGCCGCTTGGTTATAGTTCAACATTCAAGTTTCTTGAGTAGGTTTATAACATGACAATATATTGAATATACTAGTGTTGGGCAACAATTAAAATTTTTAATCGCAATTAATCGCATTATTTTCTTGCAATTAATCGCAATTAATTCCATTGTTGCACGCAAAATTGAATAATGAATTTTAAAGTAGTGTATTGCGCACTTTTAATTTAAATGTACTGCTATGTACACAAAAGGGCATGTGGTTTGCAAACACTTAACAAATAATGTGCTTTTTACCAGCAGTATTACCTTTACACAATAGCAATAAATTATTTCTTGTAAATCTCAACTTAAATAATCAAATCAAATAGTAGGCTAGTATAAAACCAAAGCTATTTGCCACTGCCAGGGCATTACCTTTTATCTAGCTTGTTAAAATAATTTACCATCAGAGTCCAGTTTCAGTAGCAAGTGTCCCCGTTAGAGTGAGGGGAAGTGGTGAAACTGTTGCAGTTGTGCTCGCCTCACGCACACGCCTGCCGGCTGCGTTGAAGCAGCAAAAATCATTGGAAGAGAGACTGATCCTCGCTGTTTGTGTATTTCCAGAATCTATTACTGTTTACTAAATAGTTATCAGGACATATAAATAAAATTGAATTGAAATTGACATCAACAGGAGGGAATTCACATGGCAGAGCATCCCCGCAAAACTAGATGAAGGCCTATCAGGTAAAGTTATGTAGCCTATAATTTCAACTTAAGTTAAATAGGATACAGCTGTATAGCGCACAGAAGCCATTTCCATGGTTACTATCCATAGAGCGCCTGCTGTTTGCTCGTGGAGCGCTGGTCTCCCTTTCTGTTCACCTGAGAAGTGCAGAGCGACCCCGTGGGGTCAAGCGACTACGTTGCAATTTTAAGAACGTTCCTAAGATCAACATCTTCCCCAATACTAATCAGCATGCAGTGTGTAGCTATCCACTTCGTTAAGGCATTTAATTGCTTGTCTTGCTTTTGTTTATCTACTTATTCCACACGTTGCATCCAACGTAGTCTGCAGAAGCCTCCCTCCACTGCTTGTTTTGGTGGGTGATTTGCAGACTGATCAGCATCCCACCCCTCCTGTGATTCATGGTTTGATTGGATGTGTAGGCCTATTCAGAGCCAGAGAGCAACGGACTTTCATAATAACAATAATAATAATAAAAACTGCATTAACGTGAGATAAAATAATCGTCTGTGTTAATTAATAAATGCATTAATGCAATAATAACGCGTTTACTTGCCCGACCCTAGAAAATACATTTGAAAATATCTTTGTGCAGCAATATGTCAACACAGTTGTGCTCAAAAAGCTGTACACAAAAGCTACTTTACAAAACATAGACAAGACCATTCAGTCAGACCACACTCAAAGAAGGCAAGAACAGTTTTTAAGGACTGCAGTACTTGTTTCCACCTGTAGTTCAACACACTACCGCTAAAATTTCCTTTCACTCTTCTCACACAGGTAAGTGAACAAGTATAATATATCTGTACTGTTACTTGTTGTACAATGGCCTCTGGCTTGACAGAACCTGAAACCTGTGGAAACTTTAGTGTCAAACAGAGAATATAATCACCTGCCAAATGGTGGGTGAAATCACTGGGTCATCCGCCACTTTAGTGGACAGACAAATGCACAACATAAGCTAAATGTAGGATACTACATTTATTTTGTGGTGATCAGCCAGCTACGTGGGAGAACTCCTGTGTTGTTGGAGAATCACTAAGCTTGTCTATTAGACGAGGTGTTAATTGGTTTTATTTTCATTGGCCAACTTTTGTATTGAACCTCAAACTGTTAATATATTGGTTAAAAAACATTTTTAACATTTGCAAATGGGCTCAAAGAGAGAGAATGTTGAGAACATCAGGGATGGCTGTCACCCAAAAGGGCAACAATAGTTGATTTCTAGAATCAGCTTCCTGCAGTTGTCACGTCTTAACAGCAGTTAATTGTTGTGCTATGTGCACTGTACCTGCGGCCTCTCATTTCTAAGTAACACACACTCACAATTCAAAATATAATAATGATAATTCACCCCAGAATTTATTCTATTTGTTCACATTTATTCATAGCTGTTCATGGATGTTCATTTGTTGTTTAGTTATTAGCTATGCGCTTATTGTTTTCTGTAGTTTGTGTCTCTAGTTAGTTTAATAAACCTTTGATTTATAAAGAACTTGATTATGGTTTGTGTGTATGAAATATACAGGTGCTGGTCATATAATTAGAATATGATCAAAAAGTTGATTCATTTCAGTAATTCCATTCAATAAGTGAAACTTGTATAATGTATACATTCATTCCACACAGACTGATATATTTCAAGCGTTCATTCCTTTTAATTTTGATGATTATAACAGACAACTAATGAACGTGAATGAGCTAATTAACTCAAAACACCTGCAAAGGCCTTTAAATGGTCTCTCAGTCTAGTTCTGTAGGCTACACAATCATGGGGAAGACTGCTGACTTGACAGCTGTCCAAAAGACGACCTTTGACACTTTGCACAAGGAGGGCAAGACACAAAAGGTCATTGCTAAAGAGGCTGGCTGTTCACAGAGCTACGTGTCCAAGCACATTAATAGAGAGGCGAAGGGAAGGAAAAGATGTGGTAGGAAAAAGTGTACTAATAGGGATAACCGCACCCTGGAGAGGATTGTGAAACAAAACCCATTCAAAAATGTGGGGGAGATTCACAAAGAGTGGACTGCAGCTGGAGTCAGTGCTTCAAGAACCACCACGCACAGACGTATGCAAGACATGGGTTTCAGCTGTCGCATTCCTTGTGTCAAGCCACTCTTGAACAAGACACAGTGTCAGAAGCGTCTCGCCTGGGCTAAAGACAAAAAGGACTGGACTGATGCTTAGTGGTCCAAAGTTATGTTCTCTGATGAAAGTAAATTTTGCATTTCCTTTGGAAATCAAGGTCCCAGAGTCTGGAGGAAGAGAGGAGAGGCACAGAATCCACGTTGCTTGAAGTCCAGGGTAAAGTTTCCACAGTCAGTGATGGTTTGGGGTGCCATGTCATCTGCTGGTGTTGGTCCACTGTGTTTTCTGAGGTCCAAGGTCAACGCAGCCGTCTACCAGGAAGTTTTAGAGCACTTCCTGCTGCTGACCAACTTTATGGAGATGCAGATTTCATTTTCCAACAGGACTTGGCACCTGCACACAGTGCCAAAGCTACCAGTACCTGGTTTAAGGACCATGGTATCCCTGTTCTTAATTGGCCAGCAAACTCGCCTGACCTTAACCCT